>NC_138885.1:105260649-105433314 GCF_965194825.1 Balaenoptera physalus | reverse complement strand
GTGCTCAGACTCATTCTTACACCAAACTTCACGTATTTGGATTTTTAATTGTTAGTTTGTTTTACTTATACTCAATAATGAGAAATTTGGCTAACTGGCATTCCATGACTGTTTTTAAAGCTTTACATAAAGCTTTTGTCTAAACTCGTTCACACATATTAAAAATTATTTACAGAATCCTAAAATGTGTAAAGATACCTGTGGCAATATTCAAGTATCATGATGTCCCAGGGCAATGGCAAGCGAAATTTTAGACATTCCCGATCTTTGCCAAGTCCATGTGAAAGTCTCTTTCAATGAGAAATGTAAACTAAAATATTTAATACTGGGTATATTGGGGGAATCACTATTGAGATATCAGTATACTCATTACTGAGAAAATTCTAAATTAAACAAAATTCAAAATTAAACAAAAACAGAAACGCCAACTAATGTTGATGGTATCTATAACTCCTATACTTTTTCATTAATGGCTATATTTAGTTTATTATTTCACTCTTTCTATTTGTACTCTAATCTTTTAAACAGTTCTTCCCTTTGCTTGGGCACACAGCTAAGGCAATTATTTATAAATCAGATCAATATGTGCAGTCACACGCAGTAAAGCTAGCTTAAAATATCCTTTTTAATTCCCCTCTGAAGTAAAGTGACTTTAGTGAAGTTTTCATTATCTGTGGAAACATCATTTAAGCCAAAACTACACTATTTCCAGCTGAATTACTCTAAATTTGAAACTTTTAGGTTGGCGAGTTTCATGCCTGTCAGAAGCTAGATCATTAATATTTAGTCTTAATGGATGGCTTAGCCTGTCCATCTGAATGGTCACTAGCCAGTGTAATGACCCAAACATTGATTTCCCATCCACTTGGATTTCCTTGTAGGTACCACTTTAATGGTCATCCTATTCCTAATTATAAAATGTGCCATCATTTTCTCGCCCTTTAGTAAGTTTAACTTAAATATACTTCCTCGCTTTACTTTTAGTCTTTCCCCATGGATCTCAGTTCATCACTATTTTAATTTGAATGTGTCTCTCCTCCCCTCAACCCTCTCACTGTCCCACTTCTATGATTCCTGAAGTCTTCAGCAGTTAACATACTTTTTCTAGAATAAGTAGAGCCACTTTTGCTTTTTACTTTTTCTCCTTTCCTATTCCCTTCCTGTAAATCCCATAGGTTTAGACCTTGTAAATTAGGAGAGCCCACTTTGGGGAATGTGCCTAAGGGTGAGAGCCATTCCATCCTAGCAGGTAAAATAGAATAGTCTTCAGCTGTCCTGCAGATGATCCATTAAGAAAAACAGGGTAGAGTGGTAGAAGGACCATGGAATTTAGAGACAGAAAAGCTTTTGGTAATCATTTCCCCTTTCCAAGATTTTCTTAAACTGAGGATATTAATACCTCCCTCAAAGGGTTGTTGTAAGCCCTGAATGACAATAGGTAGAGTCTTCCATACATAAATGCTGAGTCCTCTCCCCATTCCCCTTCGAGGGTACATCATTGGAGTTGAGTTTAATAGGCACTGGGTCACAAATGTTCTGGGCAGTAACTTCCTCCTTTCTGTTTTCTCCAGACATTACTGGCTATAGAATTACCACCACCCCTACAAATGGCCAGCAGGGATATTCTTTGGAAGAAGTGGTCCATGCCGATCAGAGTTTCTGCACTTTTGAAAACCTGAGTCCTGGCCTGGAATACAATGTCAGTGTTTACACTGTCAAAGATGACAAGGAAAGTGTCCCTATCTCTGATACCATCATGCCAGGTAATGGAAAAATAAGCTATTATCCTCAGAGTGGCAGTTCCAGTAAGAGTGGGGATTAGCATCTTAATCCCCAGATGGTTGAGTGTGTCAAATACGTTTGGGATTTAATTCTGACCTCCGAACCACACTCTCTAGAACCATGAAGTCAAAGCAACTATTTGGACAAATGCTTGCTGTTAACACTGCTTGACTGTCTGTGCTTCACTGGGATGCTCTTTGTCTCGATGGGTATGCAATGGAGTGGCAACCATGGCATTAACTCTGTACTGTCCGCTCACGTGGAACTATTACTAAAACAATGTCATGTGTCTGTACTCAGTACTGACAGGCGAAAAGTAATATGGTAAATGCATCCCATCCGTACATTTGTGCCTGATCTTACAGTCTCCATATGTGAGCACTGAAATAGCTCTTGGTTGACACATTCATTTCTTCATCGTGCCATCAAATTCTTCTTTTTTAAAATTGAAAAAAAAAAAGAAAGGCCACACCTTTAGGGGGTTCTTTCTTGTGGATTGAATGACAACATTGAAAAGACCTATCTAGGGATAGGTTTGTTGTTTGTCCAAAATTGAATCATGACAGGTGAAAGCGTTGGACAGATTGTGTTCTTTGCATTATTTGGTGGAATGGTTTTACTAATGCTACTTAAATAATTTTGATTAAGAAATGAATAAAATATTAACAGTAGTCTTGGACTCAGGCCTATCTGTCTTTCCCATGAATGTGCTTTGGAGTGGCACATTTTATACCATACATTCATAATGCATTAGCGTTATGACCGTGATGTTGTCATGAGTTTTTCTATTGGGAAAAAAAAGAAAAACTCATCAATCAATTTTTTTTAACCCTCTTCATGAAAGTTTTATTTTCCTACTAAAATAGTTTTGGATTTTTTTAAACTTTGCTGATACTTACTACAGGTATTATGTCTAGGTTCTCAGAATGGTTTCGACATCCTAAACAGGACTATAATTTTTAGAACCTGAGAGATTTAAATTTTACTGTTTGGGGGATTTTCAAAAAACAAACAAAAATCCCTAAAGTAATATTGTAACCTGTTTTATTCTCCCAGGGAAACTATTCATGGTGCTTAAAAAGTCTTTTCAGATAATTTGGAGCAGATTGCATATTACCATCATTGCTTTAACACTATCAGTTTTACCACTAGTAACCTGATGTACACTGCTTTATTTTTTCCTCTTTTTTGCCTCTGTTTTCCTTTGCCCTCCTTTGCTTTGTAACTCAATAGAGGTGCCCCAACTCACTGACCTAAGCTTTGTTGATATAACCGATTCAAGCATCGGCCTGAGGTGGACCCCGCTAAACTCTTCCACCATTATTGGGTACCGCATCACAGTAGTTGCGGCAGGAGAAGGTATCCCTATTTTTGAAGATTTTGTGGACTCCTCAGTAGGATACTACACAGTTACAGGGCTGGAGCCTGGCATTGACTATGACATCAGCGTTATCACTCTCATTAATGGCGGAGAGAGTGCCCCTACTACACTGACACAACAAACCGGTGAATTTTGAAAACTTCTGTTTTTGAGACATGGATGGTGTTGCATGCTGCCGCCAGTCACTCTGGTTAAATGTGGATGTTTCAAGGGAAAAGCCAGCAATGTGCCAAAGAGTGAGGGTGGACGGACTGGTAAGGAGTGGAATGCGTATGCCAAACTGATTGGATGAAGATATATACAATAGTCTTAAGTACATTTTCATTTAAACCGTGAAGATGTGGAAAGCCAGAGATAGATATCTGATCTGTCAGATACAAAATGGAAAAAGTTAATTGAATTTACCGACCTAGAATTGTTTTTTAAAACTCTAACATTAATACCAAATTGTATCATGAGCACCGGTTAATAAGAAGAAATGTACTTCCAAAATGTAACATTAGACCCTTCTTTCTGTTATTTGATAAACTCTACCATGTTCCTTCTTTGTGACTGTCTAAAGAACGATTGAAATTTAGGGTAGAGTGGAAGGAGGTTTTTCTTGCGGTAGGAGAAAAAGAGACTTTGGAACATTCTAGATTTCATTGCCATGGTGAGGTAAAGAAAATCCTCTTTAACCCCAGTCTGGGGAGCAGCATGCAACATTATAAAGGTTCTCTGCCCTGCATGGTAAGAAACATGCTGAGAACCAATCTGCATGAACCCCTTTCACTTGTAAGTAGAATTCACTGAATGGAATTGTAGCTATGGCAGTAGCTGTAGTCACTCCTGTCAGGGGGAAATTTAAGACCCTCTTGTGTTTTTGTCTGTGTGCATGTGTATCTTTGGAAAGTATTGCTATGTTTCTCTTTGCTGTGTAGCAACCTAAGCCTCTTCAGCCTGGGATCAAATAATCATCAGTGGTATTAATCATGTACATGGATTTTATGTATTTGAAAGTGAATTAAACTGACCCTTTAAAATATATTGATGGCAGAAAGGTTAAAGGGGCCTAACAGTACTGGGTGTAGTGTTTTATTTTTAACAGTAGTTTACTATGATTTAGATTAGACTATTTGCATGATGATGACTCGTTTCCTTATGCATGAAATACTGGTTTTACCTTTCCAGCTCTTCTTGTTAGCTTTAATTTTTAAGTGACATTAACTTAGTCTTCCTTCCTATTTGAAACCAGCTGTCCCTCCTCCCACTGACCTGCGATTTACCAATGTTGGTCCCGACACGATGCGTGTCACCTGGGCCCCACCTCCATCCATTGAATTGACCAACTTACTGGTGCGCTACTCGCCTGTGAAAAATGAGGAGGATGTTGCAGAATTGTCAGTTTCTCCTTCAGACAATGCAGTGGTCCTAACAAGTAAGCGGTCAAGTGTATTTGTTTAATAAATACTAAGCCAGCACATAAGGAAGAGATTCTGTGTCCTCAGGTAGGAGCAAGAAAGATTAAGACAGCTACAACAGAACTACAGGCTAGACTCCAAGTCTAACGTGCAGCTCTATAAATTTTGAAAGATGTCATGTTTGTTGTTATTTTAATACATCTTTGATATCTACAACTTTTTAAAAATCAGAGTGGAAAAACACCAACAGTGAAGTTCAAAGACTTCAAACAAGTTCTGCTTCCAAATAAGCACATAGAAATAAATGTGGGCCCAGAGAAATTATATGACTAAATCTTAGTGCTTAACGAGAGAAAAAATGAGGATTGAAACTAGTGTCACGGTATCTGTCTTATTCTCATTTAAATGTCAGCAGGTAATCTATTTGGCATTTGAAAACTTAGAAACAGTGACTGGTCACTCAGGGTACGTCCGGATTCTAATTTGAAGAAAGAGCCAGAAGTGTAATTTGTACTTCAAAAAGAATCTGTTAGTAGGATTTCTCTGAAGGCTGAGGACTTAGAAAATAACTGAAACTAAAATAAACAACAACAATTTATGGAAATTGTTTCTAGTTTCTACCCTTTGAAATTGATATTTTTTATTAAAGAAAATAAAAGGAGGCTGCAACATGGTGCTGTTTCACATAAATGTTGCTTGCTTCTCATTATTTTCACTGTAATAGTAAAATACACATATAAGAAAAAAAAGCAAAAGCTTCTACACAAGGGAAAAACAGCTCACATTTAGGTACATTACCAAATGATGGTCCGAAAACATCCTCTATCTTTCAAACATATTTTAGAGAGTGAAATACAAAGAAAGGCAGCTCAGCACAACCATAGTCTTGGTTTCCAATTCTGTGGCTGAGGGCGAGAAATCCTCATGTCTGCCTATCAGTGGGGCTATGATTCTGTTCTGGAGCATTCTGGAATCAGTAGTTACAGCATTACCCAATACACAAGGCTCTGCTTCAGGACCTCTGTCTGCCCCACCTTAGCCATAGACCTGTCACATGTTATTCATATGCTCTAAGATCTTATTCTAGATTCTATTCTAGATCTCCAGGTAGCCATTTCCCCCCAAGAGAAGCCATTATTATCTTGTTTTACAGATGAAGCAACTGAGGTCTCCAGTGGCTGAGTAAATTGCCTCTGGCCAAGCAGGAAGGAGGAAAGGGGAGTCCAAGCATCCCATCTCCTAGTCTGGTGCTTCAGGGGCCCCTGCAGAAGGGGAGGTGGTGTAGAGGGGAATGGGGGTCTTTTGAGTAGGAGTTCAGTGGTTAGAAATCTTACTCTGTACCTTTTTTGGTACCTCAGAATGAGAGAAGAGGAGACCCAGGAATATATATTCAACTCTTAAGTATTCTGTTCTTACCATAATAGGGCAGAACCCATCACTCCCAATGAGTATGACCCTTTTTCAGTAAGGGTTAATTGTTAAGACCACTGGTCTCGGCTTAGGCTCAACTCCTGTGTGATCTTGGGCAAATATATCGAAAAAATAACTTCTCTGTGCCTTAGTTTTGTCATTAGGAACTGGGGATAACTGTAAATCAAACTTTTGGAGGTTATAGATATGTTCATTATCTTGAATGTGGTGATGGTTTCACAAGTGTATACATTTGTCAAAATCTGTCAAATTAGACACTTTAAATATTTTCAGTTTATTGTTTGGCAGTAAAGCTGCTTTAAAAAGTAGCAAACTAAAAAAGAAAAAAAAAAGGTAGCAAACTACCTGCTAGGGTGATTGTGAGAGGTAATTGATATTCACAGTGCCACCGTCATTATCACATGCCCTCAACAGACGTGCTAAGTGAATGATAGAAATATTACTGTGCTGCAGCAACTCCATCTTATTTCGGATACAGCTGAGTCATACCCACACAGGTGGAGCTGGGGGCAGGGCTTAGAGATGCTACAGGGCAAGGTGACCCTTCCTCATCACCTACTGACAGCCCCTCTCCAGGCAGCAACATTCACTTGGGTGTAAATAGGCTCTAGGATAGGACTCTTGGATATTTTATCCGTTGAATTAGTCCTAAGGGTGCTTTGGTTTTTCATTCTTTCAAGCACATTTTAAAAATAATTCCCACTTGCCTCTTCAGATCTCCTGCCTGGCACAGAGTATTTAGTCAGCGTCTCCAGTGTTTACGAGCAGCATGAGAGCGTACCTCTTAGAGGAAGACAGAAAACTGGTGAGTCATATGGGCAACATGCTTATTGAGTAGCTTTCACCTACCAATTTTAAAGAGCAAAATTCCGTGCTACTTCAAAAAATACATCTCCATTTTTGTGGGAGTGCTTGTCGCCTTGTCATTACCTTTGATCACTGGTCTTAAAAATTAAGACATCTTATGGGAATGTAGTTGGTGCAGCCACTGTGGAAAACAGTATGGAGGTTCCTCAGAAAACTAACAATAGAATTACCATATGATCCAGAAATCCCACTCCTGGGCATACATCCAGTCAAAATTATAATTCAAAAAGATACATGCACTCCTGTGCTCATAGCAGCACTGTTCACAATATCCAAGACATGGAAACAACCTAAAAGTGCATCAGCAGATGAATGGATAAAGAAGATGTGGGGTGGGTGTGTGTGTGTGTGTGTATATATAGATATATATAGATATATATATATACACACACACACACAATGGATACTACTCAGCCATAAAAAAGAACAAAATAATGCCATTTGCAGCAACATGGATGGACCTAGAGATTATCATACTAAGTGAAGTAACTCAGAAAGAGAAAGACAAATACCATATGATATCGCATATGTGGAATCTAAAATATGACACAAATGAACATATCTACGAAACAAAAACAGACTTACAGATATAGAGAACAGATTTGTGGTTGCCATGGGGGAGGAGGGTGGGGAGGAAAGGACTGGGAGTTTGGGAATAGCAGATGCAAACTATTATATATAGGATGGATGAACAACAAGGTCCTACTGTATAGCACAGGGAATATTCAATAACCTATGACAAACCATAATGGAAAAGAATATAAAAAAAGAGAATGTATATATATGTATAACTGTGTCACTTTGCTGTACAGCAGAAGTTAACACAGCATTGTAAATCAACTATACTTCAATTAAAAAAGTATTGATAGATTAAAAGAAATTAAGACACCTTATTCAACTATTACACTGACTTCCAATCACTAAGATTATACTCTCTGCTTCCAGGGAGGGCTGAAATTAGTCCAGAAACTTTGTTGTCTATCCTTTTAAAAAAAAGTCTCCCAAGAATAATATCTCATAATCTCTATTATTGAGAGGCGGTGAAATCCCTTCTCATTAGGCAGCTCTGTCTAATGGCTGACCCAACACTGTCATTGTCATCTAAGTATTTTCCCTCTTTACTAAGCCAACGAGTTTATCTCTTTTTTCTACTTGATGAAATATTCATTTACTATAAAAAGAAGTTGAATAGAATCCCATAATATTATGTCCCTTCTTAAATATGAGTGCTCCTATTAATTTTTTCCTTTCAAAAAAGTGTAATTTAATATAGCCATTTATTTATTTCTTATAGTCCACTTGCTTCCAAAAAGAAGCTGTGGTATCTCAATTTGGTTTGAGTATATTATGGAATAGAGTAAGTAAATGTTATAACTAAAATGAAAACTGCTAGAAGTCCAGAGAGGCTAAGTGATTTGAATTTGAGATCAACTCTAAATTTTTGTTAATTTTTCTGCAATGCACTAAATTCTCAATTCATGAGGAATTACCTGCATTGTAATTTGTCCAGGATGATGTCTTATTTTCATTTTAGAAAGTTTTCTGTTTGGCATTCTTACCACCCTGTTGACATAGCCGTTCCCTCTTGAGTGTAGAAAGCTTCTTTGAGATCCAAACACTTAACCTGAGAGTGGGCAGATCTTGCCTTACTTTGAGAGGTACACTTATAAGATAGAAATAGAATACTTGAACACTGAAGCCTTTGAAAATATCAATTCCCAGAATATCTCACACACCTGTCTTCAAATGTGATGCGGAAATCACTTGGATTACTTAGCAAAAGAAAAAAGAAAAGAATGCTTTTGGACATTTTGAACAGAGTCAGTTTATGATTTTGAAATTTATCTGTGGCTTAGAATCAGTGCGTCATAACCTGAGGTTCATGGCAATTCATTGTGTTAGTGGAAAAGGATGGAAACACTGGATGGATGTTACTTTCCCTTACATTCTTCCTCACTTCCTAAGTTGGTGGTGTCTTTTTTTTCCCTTTTATCTCTTCCTCCCCTGGGTGGCAAAAACAGGTCTCGATTCCCCAACTGGCATTGACTTTTCTGATATCACTGCCAACTCTTTCACTGTCCATTGGATTGCTCCTCGAGCTACCATCACCGGCTACAAGATCCGCCATCATCCTGAGCACGTGACTGGGAGACCTCGGGAGGATCGAGTGCCCCCCTCTCGGAATTCCATCACTCTCACCAATCTCAATCCGGGCACAGATTATGTGGTCAGCATTGTCGCTCTTAATGGCAAAGAGGAAAGTCCTTCCTTGGTTGGCCAGCAAACAACAGGTAACTTGTTTTCTGGTCTGCAAAGAAACTCAGAGGACTTTCCTATGCAGGTGATAGCTTCTGTGACATAGCTTTGTGTTGTCTGAGTCATCATCTCTCTCTTTTTTTTTTTTTTTTTAATTTATTTATTTATTTTGACTGTGCTGGCTCTTAGCTGCGGCACATGGGATCTTCATTGCGGCATGTGGGATCTTTTAGTTGCGGCATGCAGACTCTTAGTTGCGGCGTGCGAACGCTCAGTTGCGGCATGCATGCAGGATCTAGTTCCCCCACCAGGGGTCGAAGCCGGGTCCCCCGCATTGGGAGTGCAGAGTCTTACCCACTGGACCACGAGGGAAGTCCCTGAGTCATCATCTCTTAAAAAAATAGATCATGGTTATGAGAATATATTAAAGAAGATAATTTCTTTATCTCAAGAAATTTCCCACCTGAGTTAGGTATTTATGCGTTTCTAAGAACTACAGTTTTATTCAAAATGTAGAAAACACTCTGTTTCAAAGTTCTCTTAAAAGTTATTTTAATATAATAGTGTACTTGTTCTTATAAGATAGATGCTTAAGTACTTAGGGGAGAAGTATCATCATATCTGTACTTTAGTCTCAAATGGATTAACAAAAAGATAGAGAGAGACAAGGAAATGTGGCAAATTCCCTAAGGGAAGGGAGTATGGGTGTTCATTATATAATTTTTATCACTTTTACGTGGTTTTAAAATTTTTTAAAATAAGAAGTTGAGGGGAAAAACTCTCCAATACACTTGAACGAATCATCTTACCATGATTTGAATTGTCTCCTTCACCCCTTACTTGCATTGTTCATAATTTTTAATTTTGCTAATTTTGAGTAGTACTTACATTATTATATGAAGGAATCCTAATGGCAATGATCTGGAAAATGAACAGAAGGTGGATCTGGGCATCCTTTGAAAGTTACGGATGTGAAAACTTTCCCATGTTTTTCTAGTTTCTGATGTTCCAAGGGACCTGGAAGTCATTGCTGCAACCCCCACTAGCCTGTTGATCAGCTGGGATGCTCCTGCCGTCACAGTGAGATATTACAGGATCACCTATGGAGAAACAGGTGCGTTAGTGAAGTGCTACTTCACACTCTGATCGAGTATTCTGTCATGGGTAACACGAAAGCCCAGCAATGGATACAAAATTAAAGAAGCTTTGACAAGTCCATTCGGTGGAGCCTTGACTTTTTTCTAAGAGTATGTGGGAAATATGTACGACATAACTGGTGTCAAAATCAAGATTAAAAAGTTGTTTGTATAATACTAGAGGGGAACAACAGAGCTGAGGAAGAAGGATTTTAAATTCACAAGTATATTATCAGTGGTGAAATAAGTGATTTGTATTTATCTTCCTTTCACTTTCCTATATTTTCAAAATTTTATTTAACATGAACGTATTCCATTAAGATTTTGAAAAAAGACCACAATATATGCAACCTTGGGTTGAGGACTTACCTTCTCTCCCTTTCTAATCTTAATCTACCACATGTTAAAGCTGGAACGTTCAAATAGCATGAACTGCAGTTTTCTCTCAATTTTTTAAAATTTTCTCTCAATTTTCATCAGGGCTTACTACGTGCATAAATAAATAGACCTTTCTGTTCAGGCCCTATTTAATAGCACTTTTTTAAAGGGAATAAGCAAATGTGTAACTTACAAGCTGCTCTCAATACATTAATTCAGTTACTCAGCAATCCCTAAGTGTCTCTCAGCCCCTCACACTTTAAATTAATCCCTTTTCAAACAGGAGGAAGTAGCCCTGTCCAGGAGTTCACTGTGCCTGGGAGCAAGTCTACAGCTACCATCAGTGGTCTTAAACCCGGAGCAGACTACACCATCACCGTCTATGCTGTCACTGGCCGTGGGGACAGCCCGGCAAGCAGCAAGCCCATTTCCGTTGATTACCGAACAGGTACCGACTCCTCCCCTGGGATGACACAGGCTCATTTACTCAGATAGCTTTTACTGTGTTCTCTCAAAGTATTTTCTTCATTGTGGAATTGATTTTCTTTTTTAATAAGATGAAGCAACAGCTACAGAGTTTTGAGCCAGATATACAAGGAAGCACCCCAAGGGCAAGGATTTTTGTCTGTTTTGTTGATTGATGTATTCCATGAGCCTATAATAGAGACAGGGACAGAGGATGTTCAGTAAATATTTGTTAATGAATGAATAGATGAGCTAATAAGGGAAGGAGGCAAACATCTACAGGAAATGTAGTTTCTTTGTGAATGAAGCAGCCATCTCGAAAACAGGCAGTAGTATCAAGATGCAGGCACCACCTCCCAAAATCCTCTGTGTTTCTGCAAAAGAAACACCTGGGGGTCATTAATAGTAGTAAGAGATTATTTTATCTGTATCAGAACTGGAGATGAGGACTTGTCTAGTCTTGTCCCCATGGACTGGGGCTTCATTGGTTTCTCCTGGTTTTTATTTGTAGAAATTGACAAACCATCCCAGATGCAAGTGACTGATGTCCAGGACAACAGCATTAGTGTCAGATGGCTGCCTTCAAGTTCCCCTGTTACCGGTTACAGAGTGACCACTACTCCTAAAAATGTCCCGGGACCATCGAAAACAATGACTGCAGGTCCAGGTAAGAATAGCCAGCATCTCACATACATCAGGATAAACAGAGTAGGACCGCACTATATGCTTTTTTAAATAAATGACTACCTAGCTCTGAGTACTATACAGTTTCGTATCACATGTCAGAGTTTCCCCATTTGTGACTTCAGGGCTCAAGGCTGTTAACAGCTCCCTCCACGGTAGAATTTTTAGGATGAGTGCATTTCTGTTTTTACATGTGTAGTAGTGTTTGATGGTGTGGACATCTCAAATTATTAGGTTCGTCTTTGTGGTTTTGTTTGTCATGCACACTAAGAAGACAGAGATGGGCCTAACTGACTTAGAAAGATTCTTTTAGCTCTTGTTTTTGTTTTCATATAAAATAATTGTGAAATTAGGATTCTAAGGCAATATTTTAAAGTCCAGTTAATTTTTGTTTTTTCAAGAGCAGCATTATTCATTGTTGGTGGCATCATATTCAATTTTAGAGCTTATCCTTTAGTGTGGCTTCACTCCAATATGGTAATTTGTATTAGCAATGAACGTGTCTGTCCAAGAGGAAATCCATGTGTGACTCCTCCATATTTTCATGCTAATTCTGCAAATGAAAATTCCAGGCCACCACACGTTTACTACGGAACTCTGAAAGTCACTTGGTTGTCATAGTGAATGACATAGATGCTGCCTTTGCTTTTCACTCCCTTTGCAGATCAAACAGAAATGACAATTGAAGGCTTGCAGCCCACAGTGGAGTATGTGGTTAGTGTCTACGCTCAGAATCGAAATGGAGAGAGTCAGCCTCTGGTTCAGACAGCAGTAACCAGTATGTAACCAGTGTCTGTTTTTCATGTTCAAAGTCAAATTTTGTGCTTAGGTGTCTGGATACCTAGTTTGTATCTTGAGCTGAGCTCTTTGCGAACATTTTTCCTTCTCAGTGCCAAGGAATGAACATATAGGGAGAGAAGTCGTGGAACTACCATAGTTAGTTGCTGTGCTTTGAATTTCTCCTGCTCAAATCGCCTCAGCAAAATCTTATTAGCCTATAGCAAATCTACAAAATATTTTGCTAGCACCTTCTTTTCTACAACTGGATGGTAAAGTTGATTGAAGTGTGCCTCATGAAACTATTATGTTTCGAGCATTTGTGGCTGGACCAGACTGTGGCTGGACCAACGGTTAATGTAAATATTATATTTATATTAAATATACATACATTACAGTATTCAATGGGGGGAAGGGGGAGAGTTAAAGAAAGAATATAACAATCTGAATCTAACATTGAAAATCAACTTTGCCATCTCCAAGGTATAAAAAATCCAGGTCTGTGAGACTAACATCACGTTGCAAAAACAAATCTTGGTAGAATATCTTAAAATGAGTATAAATAAATCCTCATTTGGGGACATTTTGCAGGGTATCTCCGCATCTCATGTACACCTATGTTTTAATAAGTGATGCGACATTAAATATTTTCTGAACCAAAAAACCTTAAGCAAGGGTCAAGTAATTTTCCATTTAATAGTGGGTTAATTGGAATTTAATTCGTCAGAGAAAAATGGTATCTGCAGAACTGCTTTGCATGTTATAAAAATGCTTATTTCGCAACTTGCTTTTCACATAACCTCTTACCATTAATTTGCCTAACAGACATTGATCGCCCTAAAGGACTGGCATTCACTGATGTGGATGTCGATTCCATCAAAATTGCTTGGGAAAGCCCACAGGGGCAAGTTTCCAGGTACAGGGTGACCTACTCGAGCCCTGAGGATGGAATCCATGAGCTATTCCCTGCACCTGATGGTGAAGAAGAGACCGCAGAGCTGCAAGGCCTCAGGCCGGGTTCTGAGTACACAGTCAGTGTGGTTGCCTTGCACGATGATATGGAGAGCCAGCCCCTGATTGGAACCCAGTCCACAGGTATATCGTTAATTGCACTGCTGGGTGCTCATGGGAGCAGCGGCTTTATGCCCTGCTGAATGCATTATACTTTATCAGGCTATCGATTCCCGTGCAAGTGGGTACCCCAAAAATCCACCTCTCTATTAGGAAAGACCCTCTTTAAAGAAGAATAGTAATAAGCAATAAAATGTAGGTGACGTTTAGATAAAGTCTAATGAAAGGAAATTTTGGAGTAGCTTGGTTTACAAACACGGTCATAAAGCGAGACATTTGAAGAGAACACGAAAATTGTGGATGATTTCCTAAGCCTTGACTCCCTGTGGTTACTTATGCTCATTGTATATAAAGGAAAGAAATTTGGCATCCTAAGGAACCCAAACTGGGCCATTTCATAGCAGCAGGATTCTGAGAACACGTGGGTAAGACCTTCCTTCTCTGGTTAGAGATCATGTGCTAGGTGTATAATTTGCTTAAAGGATTGAGAATCAGACACATAGGAAACAGTTGATAGGGCAAATGCTTTCCACCTTCTTTATCCTCTCATGCTTTATTTCTAAAGCAGAGTGGAATGCTAAAGATGTCTCCTCGTGACAGCATAAACCCTGGAGGTGACAATCCGTATTATTGCTCTTTGCTTCTCTTTTCTGCTTCTGTTGTGAGCCAATTTTCTTCTGCTGCTGCACCACAGAGAATACTTCAAATTTAGCAGTGGTATCTTCCATGAAGTCCAAACAAAGAGAATAAAATCATATTCTGTCTTTGGAGGGATGAAATAGTCTGTGAGATGGTTTTCCATACAAAGATAATTTCTATCAGAAAGGGGCTGCTGCTCATCTTTTCATAGAAATGGAAAGATCAATCCTAATGGCCAATAAGCCAATTTGACTTTAATTTATTAAGGGAAAGCGGAAAAAAACAACTGCTAAAACCTTAAGTCCCTTAGAGTTTTGGCATTTACCCAAGTGCTTCCAGTGATTCTGAGCACTGCTGGATAAAAAACACATTTTTTTCAGCAAACATTTTCTTCATTTTGCATCCCCTTTTGTCCTTTCTTGTACTGAATCTTTGCTTGACTAGGGTACCCACCCAACCAAACAAGTACAACCTATCTACTTCTTGGAATTCGCTTTATTTTCCCCCTTTCCCCATTTACTGTAAGATAACCTCTAACCAATGACCATCCTGACAGCCATTCCTGCACCAACCAACCTGAAGTTCACTCAGGTTTCACCAACCAGCCTGGCCGCCCAGTGGACAGCACCCAATGTTCAGCTCACTGGATATCGAGTGCGGGTGACCCCTAAGGAGAAGACCGGACCAATGAAAGAAATCAACCTTGCTCCCGATAGCTCATCTGTGGTTGTATCAGGACTCATGGTAAGAAGTGTCCTTTTTTTCATTGGACTAAGGACGTAGGTCATTTCTTACACAGTTGAAGGTGGTGGAAATATAATATAATAAATCTGTGTTCTTTGCCTCTGCCGTCAAATTAAATTTATCATAATTTTGTATCAAGTAGAATTACTTTGTGTTGACCTAAGCTATCAGGGACAGAATTTGATGAGCAGCATTGGATGTTGCATAGCTCTTTAAGTGTATTCTGTTTATTTTAAAATGTTGTATTGTGTGTGCAGGGGGAGGCAATTTATATATCCACAGGCTGAATGCATAAATCTACTTTAGTTATGCTTTTTTCTCAGCCCTGTTACCTTTGCAAGGAATATTCTCCAGTTTTTACCAACCCAGCCTGATCCTACCTTCCTTAAGTCATTTTTAATCCTTCTAGATGTGCATGCAGAAAGTTAGCCAGGAACCTAGGAAATTGTTCTACTTCTTAACATAAGGCCAATTCCAGGAGAAACTACAGAAAGAGTCTTCAGAGATAGATTATTCTCTTTGTCTCTCTATGATCAGAAAAATTCATGATTTGCACCTGTCAGATCATAAAAGAGAAAAACAGGCTAATACCATTTTCCTCATTTTGTATCAGCTTAGCATAAATATGTAAGTTATGGCTTACTTGGGCTTAACCCCAGGTGCATTTTTAAATTCATGTAATTAAATGTGTTGTCACTGTAGGAAGGAAATTAATATAGGAACTTACAGTTCTGCGGGTTTTGCTAGCTTACTTTTTCTTTTCTAACCATTGCATTTTTTCTAATGCTGGAGTGAAAATTCCTGGGCTTCAGAAGATCACATTGCTAAAGCTTACTGCTCCCTTCTTTCTAGGTGGCCACTAAATATGAAGTGAGCGTCTATGCTCTTAAGGACACTTTGACAAGCAGACCAGTTCAGGGAGTCGTCACGACTCTGGAGAGTGAGTAATCAAACTTATTAGTGTCAACAAACGTTCTGGATAGACAAAAATTAAAGAATGGCAAATGCCTTTCTAGATCACTAAGTGAACAATGGAATGATTCCCAGTTTGGAAATTGATTTGCTTTCCCAGTTACTACTGTTGCCTTCCGTGCCTCTCCAGAAAGTGGTCTACTGGCGCATACGTGGAATCACTTCATGATGTGATAGTGTTGGTGCAGGGAACTAGGACTAACACCTAGGTTATGTTCTACTGGTTAGAATTTGTTTTCATAGAGTTAAGTTTGAGGAGGACACGTTGGCTTCTGTTGTATCTTAACAGTGCAGTAAGTATTGGACAATACTGGGCCCAGGTTCTAGTTTTCTGCCATATCAATAAGCCACAGTTATTCTTTTTCAGAAATCACATAAAGTGTCAAAGTCTTCTCATCTATGAAATAAGGATGGCGTTGCACCTACTGAGAAAAAATATGACTCTATATAAGAAGGACAAAATACTAGCAATACATTATTATATATATGAATATATATACCTTCCTTATATTATTACACATATTTTATATTATAATAACAATAATTTTAACACTTACTGAGGTATTTGTAGATATATAAAGCCAGCCTTGGGAACCACTGACAGTACTTGTAAAGCTTTTCAGTTCTTAAAAAAAAAGTACACGAGGTGAATATTTTCATTTTTCCTAATTACTGTCTGCTTTTTCTCTCTGTATGCCACAGGAGAAAATCTATACATTATTAGTCATGTGTAGAAATTGATGTATTTGTATATAATAAGGAAACATTTTAAAATATCGAAACCTTACCCATATGAGCCAGCCAGGCACTAATCTCTGGCTGTCATCCCGTGCAGATGTCAGCCCCCCAAGAAGGGCCCGTGTGACAGATGCTACTGAGACCACCATCACCATTAGCTGGAGAACCAAGACTGAGACGATCACTGGCTTCCAAGTCGATGCCATCCCAGCCAATGGCCAGACTCCAATTCAGAGAACCATCAAGCCAGATGTCAGAAGCTACACCATCACAGGTCCGGGAGCTCACTCTACTGACCACATTTTTTTTTTTTTTTTTATAAATTTATTTATTTATGGCTGTGTTGGGTCTTCGTTGCAGTGTCAGGCTTCTCATTGCAGTGGCTTCTCTTGTTGCAGAGCTCGGGCTCTAGGCGCGTGGGCTTCAGTAGTTGTGGCACACGGGCTTAGTTGCTCCATGGCATGTGGTGTCTTCTGGGACCAGGGCTCGAACCCCTGTCCCCTGCATTGGCAGGTGGATTCTTAACCACTGGGCCACCAGGGAAGTCCCCTGACCACATCTGATAACTGCCATTCACAACATAAATTAGCTTGTTAGTCTTTCTACCACTTGCACTGATTAAATTTATCTTCAGTGTTTTATGATAACCCAGCTCTATTTTTTACAACGTATTTTCATCCCATGATCAAAACATTTTGTCCTGTGAATGCCTGGTTTTGTCTAATGTTTGCCAGAGGAATGGCATAAGTCCCATTCATCAGAGATCTTTCATCAATGAACCCTCTCTTATGGGAAAAAAAATTATACATAATGCTTGAAAGCCAAAAGAAACTCAGTGATAGTGTCTAGTTCTTAACATTCACATAGACTATAAAGCAGAATTAAATTTGAAAAAGCAAACGACAGTACTTAATAGAGATCAAAGCTGTTGTCAGAGAATGTTCAATATCTGGGTCAATTTAGGTCTTTTTGAGATTGAAAATTCTGATTCCAGTTCCCAACCAGTGACCATCTGATAAAACACAGTCAGTAGGTGCTGACCCCTGTCACCAAGATAGTCACTTCTAACAGCACTTTTGGATTTCAAAGTTTATTTTAGCCAATGTCTTTTTGTGCATCTGTGCCTTTCTTTTGAGATGTCTTTCTCATGAGCAGTTAACACCCATACCGTGCTCTAATTTATTGTTCAAATGTGAACCACTTCCGTGGTCTGTATAAACAGGCAATGATAGGAAGAACCATGAAAATTGCAGATGAGTTTGAAAATTTTCCTAGTAAATGAAGAACAGATAAAAATCATCTCTTCACCAATCCCAGGTTTACAACCCGGCACTGACTACAAGATCCACTTGTACACCTTGAATGACAATGCCCGGAGCTCCCCTGTGGTCATCGACGCCTCTACTGGTAACTACACTTTCTACTGAAGAAATGACTTATATGTTTGTGTGATCAGTCACGTGAACTTGAGCAACAAAAATGAGCTGATACTTTTGTATTCCAGATCACAGTGAATCATTTTTACTGTTTACAGAACTCTCAGATTCTCTCAAGTCTGTTTTTAAGGGCTGGGAAAAGAATGTGGGAATAATTTTCTTGGTTATTCATTTCCTTAAAGAGATATAATTTGTTTTCTTTTAGCCATTGATGCACCATCCAACCTGCATTTCCTGACCACCACACCCAACTCCCTGCTGTTATCATGGCAGCCACCTCGTGCCAGGATTACCGGTTACATCATCAAGTATGAGAAGCCTGGGTCCCCTCCCAGAGAAGTGGTCCCTCGGCCCCGCCCTGGTGTCACAGAAGCTACTATTACTGGTATTGCTGCTTCCATGCTGCCATTTTCCTCTTTACTCTCTAGGACACACAAAGTGCTTAGCAGACTCCAACTGTGTCTTTGGTGCTGTACCATGAGAACAAGAAGCCCCATTGCTGACAACTTCAAAAAGCATTCTCTATGGAGGAGCTGTCAAGCTTGATACATCTCAGAATTCACAACAAAGCAATAATTTCAATACTGTCATAATGGCATAACTAGAATCTTTTTATCTGCTGTACGTTTGCCAGACAGCTATCAGTTCTTCCTAGAAAAAGACATTTTTCAAAGCAAACTAGCAAATTTTGATACTGTTCTCTCACTCAGCAACCTAAAGAATGATAAGTCTGCAGGATTTGCCAGACTGCCACCTGCGATGGCCCTCATTATCCGGTTTCACAGGATAGGCCTTGAGGCAAAGTGATTCCCAATCACCCATACTGGAGAGAGTGCTTGGGATGGGGAATAAGAGATCATAGGCCTCTGGTATTGTTTTTGTCCAAGAGATTATACGGTAAACTGTGTATACAGGTTATCATCTAGACTTAAAAATCCTATAGAACACACAGCTACCAGAAGGAGACACTGCTTCTTTAGAAACTTTGGAGACAGGAAAATAGAATCAGATATGGAAGGCGTTGAATTAGATACTTCCTACAGGGACCGCACAAAGAGTGGTCACTCTTTCCTGCAGAGCACTTTTTTGTAGTCTTACTTTTTCATTGATCCTGCCACTGAGAGCCTTCTGTTTGTTAGGCCTAAGTAGACTCATGTATACAGTCTGCACTGATCTCTCCCAAGTGTGTATTTCACTGGCAGTGTACAACGCTGATAGATTTTCTTGAATTCAAATAAGCAGATGAGACCACATGTTAACAGAATACCCAGGAAAAGTAAAGTGCTTATTCAGGTGTCAGACTTGACAGGAAGATAATTAATTTGCTAAGTGGCTGTTGTATACAGAGTATTTGAGTGTGTGCAGAAGCAAAACAAAGTCAGTTTTGCCTTTCAAGAGGCCAATGGCCAGCTGGAGAGAGGATGCTTGCTTCCCAGTAGTATCTCCTGGTGAGATCAACTTTCATTTGACTAGCTGAGCCCACAGACATAATGTGATGATCTGTCCTTCCATCAGGTCTGGAGCCAGGAATCGAGTACACAATCCAAGTCATTGCCCTCAAGAACAATCAGAAGAGTGAGCCTCTGATCGGGAGGAAAAAGACAGGTAAAGAGCACCTTCCTCGGTGGTTAACAGGGAAATGGCCAAGACAAAACTAATTACGAATGATTCATTTTGCAGGGAAAAAGTGCTCCAGGTTTCGATGCATTTCTCATGAAACTTTTTTTTTTCTCTAACAGCATATAGCATGTATACTGTGCTCTTTGATAGCAAGAATAAGCTAACCATCTGCAGAGCTGTTTTATTTTTTTCCTAGCCAGTCAACATAAAAGCCTTTTATTCATCTTTAAAAAATTCAAACCAGATATTAAAATGTAAAAACCAAGTTGCGATCGTTGCTGTTCTTCTATACATTCTTTTGAAGTTAAAAATGTTTTTATAAGAAGGGGGGAGGGGAGGGAAAAATCTTTCTCATTTGTCTTTATTTATTATTTGGTTTCTAAAACTTCGAACTAAATAATGTCTTACTTTTTTATCCAATTTCAGTTTCATTTGAAGAACGTGCTTTATTTATGCTGATAGGAGAATTTTGAAATAAATTTTATGTGTGTATTTTAATCTATTCTTAGCATTTCAAACTATGAAAAACTACTGCACCAAACCTCTGGAATTCTCATACTTCAGACGCTGATATAATTAGTCTGGATTCTAGTCCTCATAACACGATTCTCAAGTGAAAAGGAGAAAAAAGGCTGCATATTTCAGTTCCATTAGGCTTAATTTGAGCAGAGGCAGCTTCTATGGGGCTCAGCGGTTCAAAGCTTTGTGTGTATGATAAATTCATACTAACACTTTTTTCATTCCAAACTATAAAGAAAACTTTGAGAAAAATCATAAAGATTTCTTTCTGGAAAAAAAGTGTTTTGTGACCTAAGAACTGCTTATTTTCCAGGAGCTTTGATCTGATTGAAAAAAATAGTCGTTGTTGCCTGAACTGATAACGGCTCCCGAGGCTACTTCTGGGAGCTTAACGCGCTTTGCTTTTTTTGGCTCTAACCTCTCTTGGCTAGATGAGCTTCCCCAACTGGTAACCCTTCCACACCCCAATCTTCATGGACCAGAGATCCTGGATGTTCCCTCCACAGTTCAAAAGACCCCTTTCATCACCAACCCTGGGTATGACACTGGAAACGGTATTCAGCTTCCTGGCACTTCTGGTCAGCAGCCCAGTCTTGGGCAACAAATGATCTTTGAGGAGCATGGTTTTAGGCGAACCACACCGCCCACAATGGCCAGCCCCGTAAGGCATAGGCCAAGACCGTATCCACCGAATGTAAATGAGGAGATCCAAATTGGTCCTGTCCCCAGGGGAGACGTAGACCATCATCTCTACCCTCACGTTCTGGGACTCAATCCAAATGCTTCTACAGGACAAGAAGCTCTCTCTCAGACAACCATCTCATGGACTCCATTCCAGGAAAGCTCTGAGTATATCATTTCATGTCATCCAGTTGGCATTGATGAAGAACCCTTGCAGGTAATTCATGTTTCTCTTTACTTCTGGGCAGCCTGGGAAAAAAAGTAAGCTAGGCTACTGAAGTGACCAGAGCTCTGATGTCCAATGGTCATACTTCTAGAACCTCTTAGAAAGGTGGCGTGCTTAAGTCCTGATTTTCTTTTTAATCTCAGTACAGCTCTACTTTAGGGGATGTTCCAAAGAGTGTCATTAGCTTTCGTTTAGTAGAGAATAAAATCATTTCTATTATTATCGATCATTTGAGGCTCCATGGTAATATAGACAAAGAAATGATCTTAGAAAAGAGAGAGAGAGATTCTGCCTGAATTTACTTTTGTCCAGGAAGGGCTAAAATGCCATCGTTACGGTTTGTCCTTGAGGAATCCCATTACCTACAATATGTCAGAGGAGGAAGAACTTGGCTGAAGCTGTGCCTATAAGTGATTGATTCTCTGACTAAAACTTCTATGCTTTAATTTGTCTTGCTGATATCAATGTTGACTGTTTTCTTATTTTTAGAAAGTGGCAGACTTTTAAAAACTGACTACACTGTGGAGGATTTATGAGCTTAGAAACATGAGTTTGAGGATTTGCCAAAGGGTTTGAAGGACCCCATGTTGGGGTCAGATGCCACTTGCGTGGGATGCATGTGTATCCCACATAGCGCAGCGTCCACCTTTTATGGGAAGGGGGCATGGCCACGGCTGCCAGTGGGCTTGCCCAGACTGCAGCTACAGCAGGATGAAGAGGAGGCTGTCTCTAGAATTAGTGAGGGTTCCTGGTAACTGTGGAGCACGTAGGGTAGATTTTTGGCAGGAAAATCTGTCACGTAGAAATGATAGCCCCTCACTCAGGCTCCATTTCTCTCCTTCGCTGGTTGGTACCTTTACGCTCTTCATCTTTGTCTCCCTTTGCTTTGTTTACACAGTAAGAGTTACTGAGAAGAGAATAGGGAAAGTCATATCAATTCCTCACTATAATGCTTTCTCCCCTACTTTGGATGTGCTAATAATTGCAGTTCCGAGTTCCTGGAACGTCTGCTAGTGCCACCTTGACGGGTCTTACCAGAGGGGCCACCTACAACATCATAGTGGAGGCAATAAAAGACCAGAAGAGGCACAAGGTTCGGGAGCAAGTAGTTACTGTGGGCAACTCTGGTATGTGAACATCGGGCTTATTTGGGCAAAAGCTCTGGACTGCCCCAGAGATGCTTCTTCAAGTGACTGTTCCTTTCTTGCTGTTGTCTTTTGACTTTAGGAAATAATTCCATGAAGTAACTGAGCAACTTTAAATTCAATTATTTTCCCCTCAGAGTATCGTAGTATCTTGTAAAACACATACATAAATAGAGTCTCAAACAGTGATACAATGATAGACCTGGAAGGGACTTCAAATATTGTTTAGTCCAACACTGTGAGTCCCGGCTAGTGAGTATCTGGGTTGATATAGGACACAAGTCTCCCGATCTCTGTTCCCAGACCCTCTTCATCTTACCAGGTTGCTGTCCTCCTGAGTAAGTTTTAAGTACTGAAAGTGATTACCTGTAAAGGAACTGCCTTATCTGCCGACATCAATGCCTGCTGGGTTTTGGTCCTGATGTAAGATGCTACCAGCATAGCCCATTTCTGTCCAAAGAGCTCCCTTATTCCCACGTTATTTCATGATTATATAGGCCTAAAACCACAATGAGGTTAAATGGTCATTGACTCTTTGTAGCACCTGGAAAGTTCCATTAAACCAGTAGTGTATCACCCGGCTTTTCAAACTCCAGCAAGCTGGAGAGTCACCAAGAAACATGAGATAGGGAATAATCAAAATTATGAATCTCAAATTTTCCAACTGGAGGGTTCTCCGTTCCCCATCAGCAGGGAGTGCTGAATTCTGTCTGCCAAGTGACAGGCTTTATTCCTATGGCCAGTTACTTAACCTCAGCCTCCTTCCTCATTCGATAGGTGACTGTGTTCTTTTACGTGTATAAAAGCCTGTGAATTAAGCAGTTGAGTTTTTTTTGGGGGGGGGATTATTTTGTGCTTATTGTATTATATATCCATGGTAATGCACACTTTTTGCTTCATGTGGTTTTGTTAGTAGAATGCCATGTGAAAGGAATTTTCAAGAGCACAAAGCTCTTTGTGCTTTTTCCACATCATTTTTTTAAAAGATTCCATCTCCAGAACTTTGGTCAGGTGGAATTTTAACTCCTGGCTATCTTTAGGAGGGTTATTGAAACCCCTCATAGCAGTTTAAGTTCCTTCCATTTTTCTTTCCAACTCCTTGTTCCCAGCAGCAATATTCTGCATTCTAGCCAGGTTCTCCCAGCTTTGAGACATTTCAGACATCTTAGTTTCAACAAAACTCTATTTTCTTCCACTGTGATGCCTTTCAAAATATTAGACACTTCAAATATCTATTGCTTTTGAGCTTTTGATTTTTGCACTGTGAAAAGAAATATACACAGTGGGATTCAAAGTCACAGAAGTTAGTTTACTTAATTTTTAGAGAATAATTTGGAGCATGCTTTGTTTGCATAGATTATTTTAAAATAAGCTTTCCCAAAACATAAAGACCAGATCTTAGGCAACATGAAGAGATTCCATTACTTAATTTCTAAGCCATCGATATCCCATTGCTTTCTCTTATTTGGAACAGTTGGTTTTATTGATAGAGTAAAGCAGTCTGACCATTATGAAAAGACTGTAGAAAATCTAGGCTTTTTGCACTATTATACAAAAAAATGCAATAAAATAAATGCGATCACATTTTAATGGTATATAAAACTGTGACAACTTTTACATTAAAAGCAAAAGATGCCCTCTAATAAGTATTCTTTATTTGGTGAGCACTTTCTAAGTGTTGGTAATAGGCCAGTGCTTTGAATTCATGATCTCATGTAATCTTCACAAGATCCTGAGTAGGTGGAGATATTTTTATTTTTATCCCCACGTTACAGAGGAGGGAAATAAGGCAGAGAAATGTTAAATAACTAGCTTAGGGTCACTCAGGTACTGATGGAGAGGAATTTCCAGTCTTCGCATCCCACTGAAGTTCTTAATTGCCTCACGATCTGTTCCATGTTATATAGACTAGATTTACCAGAAATGATTTTTTTTTTAGAACTGAGGGCAAAAGTGAAAGATGGGCTCCTTTTAAGAGGCTTGTGGCAAGTGTTCACTAGCAAAATCTAAGCATTGTTTATTAGAGCAGTTGATGCGCTGATAGAACAGATGAGTGCTTTTTACTGCTACCGGGATTTTTGTTTTCGAATAAGTCGTTATATACAATAATTCAGTTCTCTTATGGTCCAAAACCATAATAAGATGTCTTTTTTTTTTTTTTTTTTGCCTTTTCCTCCTTTTCTTCATGTAGTTGACCAAGGCCTAAACCAACCCACGGATGACTCGTGCTTCGACCCCTACACGGTTTCCCATTATGCCATTGGAGAGGAGTGGGAGCGATTGTCTGAATCTGGCTTTAAGCTCTCATGCCAGTGCTTAGGCTTTGGCAGTGGTCATTTCAGATGTGATTCATCTAGTGAGTAGCTTGCTTTGTCCATCTCTTGCATTCGCATGCATTCGCACAATGTGCCAAAGAAGGAAGCATGTTTGGCAGATGCAACCTCTTCCAAACATGAAGCAAACGAGGAGAGACTGCTTGACTCAAAGTAACATTTTGCATCATATAAAAATGATGGGAAATTTTACTTGTTGAATATTGCTTCATCTCAAAGGTTGTATTTCAATATGACTATTAATTAAAAATAAATTTGCAATGGTAATACGATTTTTAAAAATTTTTTGTTAAATAAATAAAGTCAAACTCTTTGGAGCCAGGTCTAATGAAGGGTATCAGAGACAGAACGGAACCTCAAGTCTCTTTTAATCTGTAATGTTGAGTGAGCTCAGAGGTGAGTATTTATACTTACAAATATTCTATCTCTTTCGACACAAACCAAATATACACATATCATAGTATATATACACACTCACACACACACACTTTCATATCTGACATACACACTCATACCATACATACACATACACACATTGGGTAGCTTGAATCTTGCCAAGTAATGAGAGTACAGATAATCCATTTGTAGACAATTAAGAATCAACTTCAATTGAAAAATATTTGATTTTCAAATTATAAAAGGATTTTATTATTTAAAATTATTTTTTAGTTAAAATAATCCTAGGAATTACTTATCATGCTTTGAGGTTTAGTATTAGAATTTATAAATCCTTCATTTCTGCTTTGTTTTTAGGGGATGTGATTATTATTGAAAATTGGTTCATTTTCATAGGTGTTAATCATTATGCCTTATAACAAGCCTCCTATAGACATGTCCAGGAATTGTACTGGGTGAAATATGACATAATGATTTTTTAAAGATCTTAAGAGTATTTTACTTAACTTGTATACACGAACTGGTTTAATTCAGACTGAAATATAAAAACAACTAATTTTTTCAATGCAGACTACTGTGCTTGAGCATCTGAAAATAGAAAGAAGTGTCATATGCTGTTTAGGAGTTGGAAGTTTTAACATTTGGCATCAGTTAGGTGGTTTTTAATTTCTGAAACTGAGCTATTTTTAAGTCTGTATATTTATTACCTATGTAAGTATTAGACGCAACTGTGGGAGCAGAGCTGTAAGTTGATTTATGTGATTCTTTGGCTCAACTTACATATTCTTCACTTAGATGTCATAATTATGGACTAACTTTTTTAAAGTTTTAGGAATGACTGACGTTGATAAAATAGAAGTTGTGTATATTATATAAACTTCCAAAGTTTGTTTTGTTTTAGTATAAACTTTGAAGATTCAAAAGTCATCTTTTATGTATGGTAGTTAAAGATATATAACTGTGAATTTTAGACGTTCCTTAGAACCAGTCTTATTTGTAGGATGATAACCATTGATTTATCATTTTGTTTGTTTTTGTTTTGATACATAGGTTTATTCTTTCACTTTTCCCATTTACAAGAAACAGGTTGTAGTGTGTAGAAACCAGCTGATCTTTGCGTTTTGGTTAATTGAACTTTGTATCCAGAATCTCTGCAAATCCAAAAGTGACTTTTCATCTATTATCTATTTTTAGCCTTCCCAATTTTAAACCTTAATAGGGAGAATTCAAACGAAGGTCATTGACTATTCTTGTGAAATGATTATGATGGAATGGACTGGATCTTAAAATATCCGAGAAAATGTTAAGTGGTAAAGATAATATTTTAAAATCCAACCAAAAAAGTGGTTTTTCAGAGAGATCATGACCTTCATCTTTCCTTGCCACTCCTTCCAGATACCTGGCTTTGAAAATCTGGTGACATGTCCCAGTAGGCTCACCATCTTGTGAGTCAGAACACGCCAATAACTCCTTGCCTCTGATCTTCCCCACCCCCCAGAATGGTGCCATGATAATGGTGTGAACTACAAGATTGGAGAGAAGTGGGATCGTCAGGGAGAAAATGGCCAGATGATGAGCTGCACGTGTCTTGGAAATGGAAAAGGAGAATTCAAGTGCGATCCCCGTACGTTGCCACAAACCATTCTTAGTGCCTTCTTGAGCACTCCCACCTTCATTACTGAGCTGTAACTCTCATCCCTAGAAATGATTGGAGACTTTAGGTCTTCTTCAGGAGTGAACGGTGGGTTTGTTAATCTTTTGATTTGGGACAGCAGAGACAAGCTTCAAAAATGAGCCATAATTTAATGTTGTTATAGGGCACTTTAGCACTTTTCCGACCTGAGTATTTTGACCATAATCTGCAGTGAAATGTAACAAGAAAGCCTTACGGGTCTTTAGATTCAACTTTTAAAATATGATCTCTATCTTTACATTGAACCTTTTCCAGTTTATTAGATCTAGTCTTTGGAAATGCTGCCCTAAGATCTATACAGCAGTACCTCTCTTACGGATGATTCCCATTAACATGTGGGACATGGGCTGTGATGATATAAATTTAGGAGAGAAACAAACCCACCCCCATAGAGGGGTCAAGTCTGTATTATTGTTCTCAGTCTTACATGTGCTTATGATTTGTGTGTCCACGTAGATGAGGCAACATGTTACGACGATGGGAAGACGTACCACGTGGGAGAACAGTGGCAGAAAGAATATCTTGGCGCCATTTGCTCCTGCACGTGCTTTGGAGGCCAGCGGGTAAGACCAGATAGGCCAGGCTCTGTGCAATTTAGACAAGGGGGGGAGGTTCCTATACGGACAATTAGGAGTTATGCTTCCTGTGTGTATGCTGTGCACACAAGTGTGGTAGTGCCCCTTATGAAATGGGGAAATACTTCATCTCCTGTTGGAACATAAGGCTACTGAATACCCCTTTCCAGTTCTCCCCCTTTGTGGCAGCCTTAGCCCCCTCCCCCATACCTACTATTCTCAGACTGCCTCCGTTCTTCAGCAACTGAAGTGTTAAACGCTGGGTAGCACTGGGCTTCTTGCTCCATTCTGTTGGGCAGGTGCCCCTGTGATACTGCTGTTAAATATTTTGAATACCCAGATCTAAGAAAATACCACTTCTTTGTACCCTCTCTCAGTCCTCAACTAGATTCCTGCCATAGGTCTAGTGCTATGCTCAGGAATATGGGACACACAGAGGGAGTGAGAAATGGTCCTGGCTCTTAATGATATAGTTGGAGACATTAAATTAGCATACATTGAAAGCCCAGCTAATTAAGTCAGGTTCTGAGTGGGTCTGACAAACCCAGTTCCCACGTAGGCTGATGTCAGCAGGAAAGGTTTGGTGGAAAAGAGAAGCATGAACTGGCTGGGTTTTAGGGTATTTTTTAAAATTAATTATTTATTTATTTTTGGCTGCGTTGGGTCTTCGTTGCTGCGCGCGAGCTTTCTCTAGGTGTGGCGAGCGGGGTCTACTCTTCATTGCGGTGCGTGGCTTCTCACTGCGGTGGCTTCTCTTATTGCAGAGCACGGGCTCTAGGTGCACGAGCTTCAGTAGTTGTGGCACTTGGGCTCAGTAGTTGTGGTTTGTGGGCTCTAGAGCACAGGCTCAGTAGTTGTGGCACTGGGGCTTAGTTGCTCCGTGGCATGTGGGACTTCCCAGACCAGGGCTCGAACCCATGTCCCCTGCATTGGCAGGCGGATTCTTAACCACTGCGCCACCAGCGTAGTCCCCTGGCTGGGGTTTAGGATGGTTACAATTTGGTTGAGGGATGGGGGAAGCAGAGTGAGCACAGCCCCCTGGAATGGGAAGGAGCTGGCACATGTGGGCTCCAGTCAAACAACCCTCTGCCTGCTGTCTAGTGGTAAGACATTAAATGGGAAGAAGTGGGGGCCACTTATGGAGGGCCTCGGAAGTCTGTTATTTATGCCAGTACTTCTCAACCATTTCTAATCTGTGTCCTACTTCAATATAACAGAAAAGTGCTGTGCTTTCCTCTAATCTTTGAAATTACAAAATAAAATGCCTTATAACTCAAATAAAAGCAATGAAACATAATATTCCTTTGTTTTCAATGGAAACATACCCTCCCCAACAGCTTTTCAAATTCTGGTCCATGAAGAGCATGCTCCCTACTCCCGGGTAAGGCTCACTGGTTGATGCCTTTGGCATTAGCCAGTTGCAGGTGCCCAAGAGAAAGGGAACATGATGGAAAACGGTTTTTAGGAAGATTAAACTGGCAGCAGAGAAGGGTCTTCAAGGGTCTGGCTGAGGGCAGCCCCTGGAAGCTACTCTCATCTTATTCCACCACTCGTGGTTGGGTGGGGAAAGAGTCTCTGTCTGTCTCTCTTCAACACATATAAAGACCGTGATCACAGAACTCAGTCATCTCTGGTCATGTGCTCAGTGCAGAAAAGTGTGATGGAAAGTGAATTTGTTGAGAGGTCTGTTTTGGTCTCACTTCAGCCTCTCTGCCTTATGATTTACGTACATGAAACCTTTCACGTGTGACACCTGTTCTGTTCTAAAGCGAAGTGCGAAATGAAACACTTTAGACAGGAGTGGGAACTGTTACGTGTTTATATGATAGCGAGATTCACTGATTCTGTAAGTAGGTATTTACCCGTACTGTCTTAGGTATTATGGGGAATATGCTTTTAAATGGACAAATATGTCTGAAATATTTCACTTACAATATAAGAAAGAAAGTGATTGTATTATTTAGGGTTCTTCTGGTTGTAAGAGAAAAGCCCAACTTTGGTTAATTTAGGCAAAAGAAGGCTCACATGACTGGAAAGTCCCAGGATCTCTCAGTAGAAAGAACATGACCGGGAGTCACCCAGCTGGGTGGCAGTCCCACTCCACTCACAGGTCACTGTGTGACTTCCCTGCCCCCCAGTCAGTCATTCCTCTGGGTCTCCTTTCCCTTACCTGTAAAATGAGGGTGTCTGTCCATGTGATCTCACGTTCCTTTTAAAAGCTCTAGGATTCCAGGAAAACCTCCTCCATCATGTAGTGTGGAAAGCTTATTAAGGAAGTCAGGACTGGAGTCAGCCTTAGCAGATGGGTGGGGTTTGTAAGACATTTCAGGAAAAAGGAAAAGCACAAATAGAGGCAGCTATAAAATATGAGTAATCAGCCAACATGTATTCTGTACGTTATAAATGCATGAAATCATCCTCAAAGCTTCCTTTGTGACTAACTGCATATATTTTGCCAACTCGTAAGAGCTGAAATTCTTCGACACAAGCCCTAAGTTGCGATGTTCTTGTGTTGTCATAAACCCCATCCGACTTCATGCCTCTGCTCTCTCAGGGCTGGCGCTGTGACAACTGCCGCAGACCAGGGGCTGAACCTGGTCACGAAGGCTCAACTGGCCACTCCTACAACCAGTATTCGCAGAGATACCATCAGAGAACAAACACTGTAAGTGTATTTGCACCCTGCGTGTTTCTCCCCTAAATGCAATTAGGCACATAGTAGGGAGTCTCTTTCTGTAGGTACCTTTCTTCTGAATGAACCAATTTTAAAAAACTCTTTTAAAAGACTTAAGAGTAGAAAGAATATTGTATCCTGTAACATAATTTGGGTTCTCTTGAGTATCTCCCATTGCCCAGTATATAGCTAAGCTCTTAAAGCAAGACATATTTTCCTATGCATAAGTAATTGTCAGAGAAGCCACTCTCCCCTTTTTTCTTCTGTAGCCTTTACAGCATTGCTGTTAATTTTTCTTCTTCTTTTTTAACAGAATGTCAACTGCCCAATTGAGTGCTTCATGCCTTTAGATGTACAGGCTGACAGAGAAGATTCCCGAGAGTAATATTTCCAACCCAGAGAAACAAGCACGGATCTCTGTCAAGGTCCATCCAAACTGGAGTGATGTTAGCAGATCCCAGCTTAGTTTGTTTCTTTCTTATCCTCTGCTCTGGAGTAACTTCTCCAGCTTCAGCTCAATTCACAGCTTCTCCAAGCATCACCCTGGGAGTGTTTTTAGACTCTTCTCATAAATGGGGCAGTATGTTGCCGGTTCTCCAAAGTATTCAATACTGCTCAGTATTTTAAATGAAATGATTCTAACTTGTGATTTGGATTGGGATCAATAGGGAAGCACATGCACCAACCAAGATACAAAATGTCTTGAAAATGATATTACCAAAATTTTCAACAGGAAAGTTACCCAAACACTTCTGCTTCCACTTAACTATCTGGCCCACAATATTATAGGAACGGCATGTCCTTGTTACTGTGATATTTGAAATATCTACAGTACTCACTAGTTCCAAATGATTCTAGTAATTGCCTAGAAATCTTTCTCTTACCTGTTATTTATCAATTTTTCCCTGTATTTTTATATGGAAAAAATTGTATTGAAGACACTTAGTATGCAGTTAATATGAGGAATTTGGTCTAATTATGGTTGGTGATTATTTTTTATACTGTACATGCCAAAGCTTTACTACTGTGGAAAGACAACTGTTTAATAAAAGATTTACATTCCATAACTTGAACATCATGGCTTCTTTTTTACATACAGAAATTTGGGGGGAAATAAGAATCTTCCTGAATGTTTTTTTCTTTGCTATTCAGCAAACATTTGAAAACCCATGATGGGCACGGCTCTCTAAATTTTGGTGATTTATGTACAAGCTTTTCTATGTCTGTCATTCCCAAAACCCAGATTCAGTCTTGTCATTTTATCTCTTCAGTAATGGAGATAACTTTATATTTTCCACTTTACCAGATTTAGGTGGATTCAAATACTTAACTTGCTAGCTAGCTCTTCAGAAGTATAACCGAAACAACCTTCTCATTGTTCTTTTCTAACCATTATAATTCTTTCCTCCCTCCCACTTCCTTTCCGTCCTTCATTAAATAAACATCTATTCAAAGAGATTACCTGCAAGGAAAATAAAAAGATGACTGAGATGTTAAAACTACTTAAATCAGGAATTCTCTGGTGGTCCAGTGGTTAGGACTCCTTGCTTCCACTTCAGGGGGAGCGGGTTTGATCCCTGGTCGGGGAACTAAGATCCTGCATACCGCACAGTAAAGCCAAACAAAACAAAACAAAACAAAACAAAAAACCACCAAAAAACTACTTAAATCGCATGGCATAGAGGGGTTCTGTCTTAAGGAAACGCTGTGGTATAATAACGTCTATCCAACTTGTTAAAATGCCAGCTGACCCTGGACTGCCCCAGATGAACAAAGTGTGTGTAGTCCTGGTCTACAAAGGCCTTTTTTTTTCAATTTAACTTCGGGGAACCAACAAATCTAAAACTTTGGGATTAAATCTGGCATCCAAAATAGTAAAATAGCGGCACTGGAAATAGTCAATTATTAATTAGTAAAAGATTAGTAATTCATAATATACAAGACATGGAAAACACTTTTTTATACACCACTGTAACAAAATATTTCAATAAATACCTGGCAATAAATATTAAGACTAAATACAGAAAGAGATTTCCTCAGGGTTCATTTTTTTAAAAAAAACAAAAAACAAAACTCATGTTGGAATGGATTTAGTTTATAAAATTCCTTGCCATTTAGCATCTCATTAGGGAGAGGTTATTTTTTTTTTAACATCTTTATTGGAGTATAATTGCTCTACAATGGTGTATTAGTTTCTGCTGTAAAACAAAGTGAATCGGCCATACATATACATATATCCCCATATCCCCTTGCTCTTGCGTCTCCCTCCCACCCTCCCTATCCCACCCCCGGAGAGGTTCCACAGTCTAATTTTACAGGACTCCAGCTCAAATGAGTTTTCCTTAGCAGGACACAGACTCACACCCCGGACTTCTGTTAACATCACTAAACTTTCAGCTTTGTCAAGCCAGTAGTTACCAAGAGAGCTGCTCTGTACATGTGAAAAAAAGGAAAAATCACAGGAAGAACAGATCATGATGATATTAAATGACTGTTCCACATACATGGGTCATCATTGTTCATGGAGAGAGAATACGACCCAATACAAATTCACACACGGCGTAAGGGGAAGCCCCACTGTAGACACACACCAAAGAGAAAGCGGGCTCCTGCCTCCATCTTTAATGTGAAGAGGAAGCCCAGGTACTGCACTTGTGAAAGTCTGCACCTCAGCTCCATCCTATTGAAAGGTCTTTACATTTAAAAACACAATGAAAGAACACCTTTGGGTTGAGACTGACTTTGCTTCAAACCACTTATCTAGAGACAAACTTAAAACTATTTTCCCCAACATGAGTTTAAGTAAATCCAGTTGGACTATATTAATTAAATGGATAGTGAGCCCATCAAAACCTTGCACACTGAAATGTAAAATCTGCAAGTTCCACATTTAAGATTTTAAAAAGTACCACTTTTTCCAGAATGTCTGCTAGATTCTCAAAAGCAATATATTAAACTTACAAATGAAACTCAATAGTGAGTCAGTAACTACATTTAGATAATCAGAACAAATTAAATTTCAATGGTCTTTTATGTTTTGGCATCACAAGGCAAAACGGTAAAACTTTCTTTTTTACTATTTCTCAGCAAAATCATTTAAACACAAGGATTTCCAAAGATCTTTTACAGTTTTTACTGACTCATGTTACTGTTGTTCCTGAGAATTGTCTTAAGCAGGCCAGACTGAAAAGGCATAATTAAAAGACCAATCTGGATTCAGGCAAGAAACTGGCAATTCAAGCAAAGTCAGATAAAAGTAGTAAATATATGAGTTTAAAAAGAAAAATCATAATTTTGAAGCTATACCTTGTTTTGCTGGACGTGATTTGTAATAAAATTTATTGTTGAGTATTTTTGTTGTTTTCAGCTCTAATGACCAGAGTGAATTATGCAAGTTAGTCAGTATAACATCACTATAAGCCTGTAAGGCACACATTCTGCGGAGGTGAATAAAGAAATGCTCAGGTGGAAATTACAAGTATAGGAAATGACTTTTCCATTTAATTATAGTTCCATTGAAAATTCTATTCCATTTCTAGTTGTATGAAACTCATTAAAGTGATTAAGAAACACACATCAGCACATTTAAGTGCTGAAATTGCTTCCTATTCAGTAAGTTCCCATTACTGCGACAGGGAAAGTGGCAGCCTCCAATTAAAAAATCCCATTTTCAGGAGATACATTTCAACCACTAAAAAAAAGATCACTCTTGGGACTTCTCATGTTTGGGGACATTTAAAGATTACCACAAAGGCTGATAAAGCAGACGCAGCTCAAAGCAGGGCAGCACCTTGCCCTGCCCTGGATTTTTCAGACTCAGTTATTTTTAAAGAGTATACATGGCAGTCATATTTGAGATGCAAGTTACTATCATTGCCACATCATCCCATTTCATATTCTCATTAAAATAAAAGAGATTCAATTTGAATTGCAAACAAAAATCTATATAAATTACAACGGAAGAGAAGAAAATACTGTAAGTAATAAAAGAGCAAGAGAAATGATGCTTCAGCAGAAAGCCCCAAACGGGAAATTCCTTTTTTAACATTCCTCAGTAGAGTTAGGTATGAGATATTAAAGCATGTTTTACATTTCCTTGAATTCCTCTTTAGAGACGTAAAAGTTCTAACAATCTGAGGAGCCAAATTTATCCTATTAATGGCTCTTGTGTGGAGCCTCCAGAGGCTTGAAGTTATTAGCTTTGCTTGGAGGTGGCCAGCAAGGGGTGATTGTCAGCACCCAGTGCTGGCTAGGGCTGGAGTCACCCATCCTGCAGGCAGCCCGTCCCAGCAGACCTGCCCTTACGGAAAATACACTGCAGGCCAAGGATGCCCCCAGGGAGCTCTCTGCATCACGGCACCTCGGAAACCACCATTTCGTTCCAGAAGGAAACACTGCCTCTGCCAGGAGACTGCCGGTCAGGGCTGTACAGTGAAACCTGCTGATCCGTAAAATTCAGCATTAGTTGTAAGATGCCGAGCCAAGCGCCGAACATGCCACTTTGGTGGAGAAACTGGAACCCTTTCATACACTGCTGGTGGAAAAAGTAAAATAGTGCAGCTGCTGTGGAAAACAGTTTGGTGGTTCCTCAAAAAGCTAACCATTGAGTTACCATATGACCCGGCAATTCCACTCCTAGGTATATACCCAAGAGAACTGAAAACATATGTTCACATAAAAACTTGTACACAAATGTTCACAGCACCAGTTTTCGTTAACAGCCAAAAAGTGGAAACAACCCAAATGTCCATCAACTGACGAATGAATAAAAAACATGTGGTCTGTCCATACAATGGAATATTATTTGATCATAAAAAGAAATGAAGTATTCATACATGCTACACCATGAACCTTGAAAACACGCTAAGTGAAAGAAGTCAGGCACAAAAGGTCACATAATGTATGGTTCCATTTATACACAATGTCCAGAATAGGCAAACTAATAGAGACAGAAAGTAGATTAATGGTTACCAGAGGGAGAGAAGAATAGAGAATAACTGCTAATCAGAATGTGGCTTCTTTCTGGGGTGATGGAAATGTTCTGGAACTAAACAGTGGTGACGGCTCTACAACTTTGTGAATATACTAAAAAATCACTGACTTGCATTTTATATGTGTATTTTATTTCAACTGAAAAAAAATGGCACTTTAGTTACAGAAAACCTCAATATCCTTTTGCTTACTGGTAATGTTACCAAGGCTGTTGCCCCAGAATCACACCCCTGCCCCTCCCTTGAATGGAAACCAGTTACTCTAATCTAAGTTTCAGGAGGAAACTGCAAAGAGAAAAAAACAAGAACTGGTTAGAATCAACTAGACCCAAGATGGCAGAAGATCTGACTTCCGGTACACTTTGAGCCTCATTCTATGCTCGTTGTAATACATTAGCATGCTAACTGACACACCCACCAGCGCCACTGTGAAAGCCCATACAAAGACTGAAAAGGAGTGTCGCATCAGTCTCCAGGTCCAAACCACATCCCTGTTCTCGGATAACTCATGGATATTCCTTCCCCTCTTTCCAATTCCCTCCCTTTTACCTTGACCCTCCTATATATTTGGTGTCTCTGCTCTAATCGGGTTAGGAAGTTGATTTGTGAACTAGGTTCCTGCTTCTCCACTCTTTGACCATTAAATAAAGTTTGTGCTGTTCCAGTCTCAGCATCAGTTTTGCTATTGGCAAAAATGGAAAAAATAGGAAAAAGAACCTCCCTGGCCGAGGCAAGGGGTCCCGGCCCGGGCTAGGACCCTGGTACGGGTCTAGTCGACCAATTCGGTAGCAGTAAGAAGTGGTTTGGGAAAACAGAGTAGATGAAAGATTGAAGAGAGACTTCCCTGGTGGTCCAGTGGGTAAGACCGTGAGCTCTCGATGCAGGGGGCCTGGGGGCCTGGGTTTGATCCCTCATCAGGGAACCAGATCCCGCATGCATGCCTCAACTAAGACCCGGCACAGCCCAAATTAAAAAAAAAAAAAAAAGATTGGAGGAACTCAAACTTTCTGGCTACCTATTCAAAAACTGAGGCAAAATCCAACTTCCACACATTAGTATCATCTTCCACTACCTTCCATGCCCCAAATACACAAAAGCATTATGAAAATAAAATAACTAGCTTTTTTTTTTTAATAGCAGTATTTATCATGTCTGAGGTGGTGTTAAATATTTTGTTTCATTTACTCCTCAGAGCAACCCGAAGAGGCAGGTACTGCAACATCGGTTTATAAGTAGAAAGTGAGGAAAGGCTAAGTGAATAACCTACCATCACACAGTTTGTTAGTAGCAGAGCTGGAACTTGAACCTGACAAACTGGCCCTGGGTTGTGTGCTTTTAACCAGGAGCTATTCAGCCTCCTTGGGAGCAAATGCATCTCCATTTTATAGATGAGAAAACAAATTCCAAGAGGTTAAGGCATGTGCCCAAGATCACCAAACTGGTGAGTGGCAAAACAAGGGAGAGATGATCATAAATGGCCCAAACGTGGTTTCCTAGAAGGAAAGAGGGGGCCATAATCAAGAACAGGTATGGGGGGACATGGCAGGGTAGCTGCTGGCAAAATCCTTTTTCTGTACCTGGTTGGTGGTGATATATGTTTATTTAAAAATGATTCTTGGGAATTCCCTGGTTGTCCAGTGGTTAGGACTCTGTGCTTTCACTATCGAGAGCTGGGTTCAGTCCCTGGTCAGGGAACTAATATCTGGCAAGCCGTGTGGCACGGACAAAAAAAAAAAAAGATTCTTCAAGCTGTAGATGCTTTAAGCACTTTCCATAGGCATGGTTTTTTACAATTTATTTTTTAAAGTAAATTTGTGCCTGTCACAGTGTTTAGCAAAAGTGAGCTTTAAGAGTGTCCAAGAATGGAAGGCACTGGGAGCTTAAAGACCTGCAGGGACTTGTGCTCTCAGGAAGGGACAAGGGACTGGGCTTCAGAAAGAAGGTGCCTCTGGAGGCAACAGGATGGGTTCAGGGTGCCCTTGGTGGACTATTTACAAATGAGTGAGGGCTCATGCTTTTCTTCCTGGGCCCCAGACGCTCCCCCAATTCAACTCACTCTTTACTGATCCAGATGTTTTGTTATGGGTTTTCTGCTCAGTCTAGAGTAAGCCATTTCTCCAAGGAGTCCTGGATCCTTTTATTAGATAATGGTATTAGAAACCAAGATCTTAGCATTAGGTATGCTCATTGCCACTGGGGTGTCACACTTCTTGGCCCTTTCAGTTGACAGATGTAGTCATGCATTTTAAAGTGTAAGAATATTCATTTAAAAAATTATTTTTTAAGTTACTTTTAGATTAACTGATTGAAATATTTACAGATGAAATATCTATAGACTTTGCTTCAAAATAATCTGTGTTGAGGCATGAGAAATGGAGAAACAGATATAACTAAAGTAGTCATAAGGTATTATAGTTGGATGATAGATACATAGAATTTTACTTTTTTTGTGTTCATACCAAAATATCCATAATAAAGACCTTTTAAAAATTGAGAAAACTACTTATAACTACATACTTACAATTTTGAAAACTTAGAAAAAATGGTAAAATTCCTAGGGGGAAAAATATACCTTGCTAGAACTGACTTAGAAATAAAAAAATTATTTAAGAAACTAAAGCAATTATTAGAAAACATCCTATGATATTTATTGGTGTTTTTTTATTCTCTTAATGGCAAAGTAGATTATATTGAACTAATACCCCTGCAGATAATTATGAACACTTGACAAAAATATTAAAAAACCTATTTAAAGCCCCTGGAAGGCAACCAAAAGCTGGTTGGGAAACCAGAGGGATCAACCTTCAAAGGGGATCAACATCAATTCTCCACAAACTGATCTACAGATTCAATGCAATTCCAATTAAAATCTCAAGAGGCTTTTTTTGTAAAAATGGGCTAGTTGATTCTAAAATTTACATGGAAATGCCAAGGACCTGGAATAGCCAAGAAATCTTTAAAAAGACTATTTATGAAGCACTCACACTACCCAATTTCAAAATTTACTATTAAGCTACAATAATCAAGACAGTGTGGTGTTGGTATTAGGACAAACATAACGGTAGAACAGAAAAGAGCCCAGAAATGACACACAAATATGGTTGAGGCAACAAGGCAATTCAACAGGAAGAGTTGTCTCATCAAACGATGCTAGAACAACTGGATAAATGTATGGAAAGAAATGAAACTTGACCCATGCATCACTTTAACACTGGATATTAGATAACAAGACCTAACTGTAAGAGTGAAAACTATGATTGCCTAAAGGAAAACATAAGAGAAAAATCTTCACAATCTTTGGATAGGTAAGCGAAGGTCTCTAGTTTTTAGATGCATAAAGACGCAAAGATGAAGATGGGATACAGGATGAGATTTTCTTGGAGGAGACCCTGAGATGGGATGGGGTAGGGAAGTTGGGGGCACCAAATGTTTAGAATAAGTTACTGCTCAGATTCTAGCTTCTGTTTTGGGAGATGAGGTCACATTACTATTACATTACTAAAAATATACACATAGACCAGTCTGTCATGAACTACAGATTATGATTATTCCAATTCTTTATGTCTGAGGTCCAAAATTGAAAAATTACCTCAGAAAGTATTAAAAGGAAATACTCTAAAGAGCATTTTGAGGGGATTCCCTGGTGGCACAGTGGTTAAGGATCCACCTGCCAATGCAGGGGACACAGGTTCGAGCCCTGGTCCGGGAAGATCCCACATGTTATGGGGCAACTAAGCCCGTGCACCACAGCTACTGAGCCTGTGCTCTAGAGCCTGCAAGCCACAACTACTGAGCCCATGCACCACAACTACTGAGCCTGCACTCTAGAGCCTGCAAGTCACAACTACTGAGCCCGTGAGCCACAACTACTGAAGCCCATGGGCGTAGAGCCCGTGCTCTGCAACAAGACAAGTCACCGCAATGAGAAGCCCGTGCACCGCAACAAAGAGTAGCCCCCGCTCGCCACAGCTAGAGAAGGCCCGCACGCAGCAACCAGGACCCAATGCAGCCAAAAATAAATAAATAAAATTAAAAAATATTTTTAGAAAAAAGCATTTTGAGTCTTTAAAAATTAATACTGTGCCTGCATATCTGGGCAGTAATGGTGGGTGGAATTTCAGCTCTCACACGGTCCTCTTTTCTGCAAATGTAAAACAGTGATTAGAGAATGAATTAATTTGATAAATCTGGACATAAGTATTTATATCTAATTGAGATAGTTTGTAGTACCATTCTTTAAAATATTTATGTAAACGAGTTCAAACCATAGAGTGTTAAATGGAGAAACAATTCTTCCAATAATTATACCCTCAGTGTTAACCTTTGGTCAAGGGGAGATAGAATGCACACTTAACAAGTTATAAGCCAAAATATGTATCAGCTGTTTATTGCTACCTAACAAAGCACCCCAGAACTTTATGGCTTAAAGCAATACATAATCTGTTTCTGTGTACCAGGAATTCATGAGAAGCTCCTTTGAGCAGCTCTGGCTCAGGTCTCTCAAGAGGTGGCAGCAAGATGTCGCCTGAGACTGGAGCTCCACTTCCAAGGCAGGTCTCACATGTGGCGGGCAGGTAGTGTTGGCAAGATGGTTTCTCTTTCAGCAGGGCTGCTTAAAGGTACCTACAGCGTGGCACTGGCTAACTCCAAGAAACTAAGGCTGAAGTTGTAATGCGTTTTACGGCCTAGCCTCAGCAGTCACACATTTTTCCTACAGTATTTTATTGGGCACACAAGTCAGCCTTGTTTTCAGTGTGGGAGGGTACTAACTATACAAGGGCCGGAAGATTAGTCAATACATTAATGACTAGAAGGATAACCTTAAAAAAACCCGTCAGAAATCTTTTAATTTAGGGCAAGTGGGTTAAGGACACGGGAAGAGGGCAGGACTCAACTTTTAAGGTGAAAGATGACAAAAGGTTTCAGTTGGCCTTCGGTGTAATATGTGCACAATCAGGACCACATGGGCAGGGCACATACACGCACAATTATGTCCTGATGCAGGAAGGCGTTGCCATCCACTGTGCCCTACTTCCTTCCGGTAGTAAACCTGGGAGAATACCGGGTCCATTTCTGGGCACCAAACATTGAATACATTTTTTAGGTAGCTCCAGAGGGGACATCAAGGACTGGTTTAAATTATGGGAAACATTTCACTTAACAGAGGAAAGAGTAAGTACTGGCAGTGTCCTAATGTCGGGCCAACAGAAGCTTTAATCTCCCCTCAGTTTCTAGTCCACGGCTTACAATCTGCTGTTTGTTCAGAAGGCAGTCAACCACACTCTTTAGAACTATGATTAGAGGAAACTCATGAGCAGAATCCCCTATGAGTAAATTACTGGGACTTTAAGATGCCTGTGCCACCTGCTACGGTGGCTGCTCGTTTCTTTGGCTTACCTAATGATTTTCAGATGCTCACACAGGTAACATTTTGGGATGAGCTGAGCCCCAGGAGGCAGGGATGCTCCTGTATTTCTTACAAAGAACCATGTATAATGTTTGTCAAACTAAAGAGCCTACAACTAAGACAAATTAAATACAACTGCCAGACACTATGGCTCCAAGATTATTAAAATTTAACGCTTTATTTTTTAAAAAAGGTTATTTTCAAAATTCCATATGTGATTTTTCACCTACACATAGGCAGGGTATAAAGTAATGAGTGAAGAAGTCAGTGATGGAAGAGCCGGAGATTCGTGTGAGCGAGGATTATTCCCAGCTCATCGCAAGCCTCGATCACAACTTTGTCAGCGGTGGAACCGGAAGGGGCAGCGATGTAGGCCACGCCACTCTGAGGGGGAGACAGAGACGGACTCTCAAAACACAGCCTCATGCCAAAACATGTCCAGAATCAACCCCTCACACCCAGTAACAAGTGCAAGCTAACAACGATTCACACTGCAGACTGATTCGGTCAAGAGGCAAAATAATGGGATTTGGGTTGTCCATACAACAAAAGGAGAAGTCAAAACAATACTCTAGATGTTACTGATATATCATATCATCATAGCCTGGCTATATAATATAACTCATAGAACTGAACTGAAAAATCAGAAGCAGCATCTCTGAAATGGTTGCTGCATAATGACCAAATCCATACACACACCAATCCCATACTTACCCTTTTAGCTCTGTCTACATTGTCTCGGAAAGGAAAGAAGGCATCAGAGCTGATGGAAACTTCACTAAGTTTGTCAACCCATTCCTTCTTCTCTGCCTCGGTTAATAACTCGGGGACCTGCTCAAACAGTGCCTTCCACTTGATCAAATCTTCACCCTGTGAGTGGGGGCAGAGGGGAAAGACAGGTTTTACACCATCTTCAGTACTATCTGATACAAATCAGAATGCCAGAAAAACACTTGGGCATTTTTCCTAGGACTTAATTATAAATAATGACTCATTTATATCCAAGTCCATATTTCTAGAACCTTTTTTTGATGCTGTATAACATTTCATTAAGGAAGAAAATTAATCTTAAGTGTACCAAATAAAGACTGTACCATTTACAAGCCAGTTTATTCCAAATATATTTTGTTCTTTAATCTCTAAGTTAAATCTACTGCTTTATATCCCTGTATCAAAGCAAGCAAGGAAACAGATAATTTATAGAAGCACATTTCTACAATAATTAGTCTTAAGTACAGAGTCAGTCTAATAGACCAACCAGAGCATGACTCAACAGTATTCATTTTTAAAAAGTACTTCTATTTGGGGTTTAAGCCAAAAGGCTTAAACAATATACTTTTATTCTTATTCACATATATAAGTTCTCTTCCAGGACTTACAGCACAATTTGTTGTGTAATATCAAGCAGAAAAAGCAAATATTAAAGTAATTTTTTAAAAAAGCTGTTTGGGGCTTCCCTGGTGGCTCAGTGGTTGAGAATCTGCCTGCCAATGCAGGGGACACGGGTTCGAGCCCTGGTCTGGGAAGATCCCACATGCCGCGGAGCAACTAAGCCTGTGAGCCACAACTGCTGAGCCTGCGCGTCTGGAGCCTGTGCTCTGCAACGGGAGAGGCCGCGACAGTGAGAGGCCTGCGCACCGCGATGAAGAGTGGCCCCCGCTCGCCGCAACTGGAGAAAGCCCTCGCACAGAAACTAAGACCCAACACAGCCAAAAATAAATAAATAAATTAGAAAAAAAAAAAAAAGCTGTTTGAAGCATTTCCTGGTTACAAAGCACACTCTCCAACGACACCTGTTGATCTTGTCATGGATTCCTATCCCTGAATGGACAACCCAGTGGAGTTGACTTGCCCCCTCAGAAGACCACTGAGTTTTTGATTACCAAGCTTCTCTTTGTGTTTTGCATCCAGTACCTGTTAAGCATTTCTATTTCCAGAAACTGGGCTAAATCCTATTCTTTTAGCAGGCTACCTAATACTTGCAATTTTAATGCTCCCATATACCTGCTTCAAAGTAGGAAACATTAAAGAACATGAAATATAACACAAGTACACTGAGTTGTTAATGGAGCTTGTAGAAAACGTAGAGGGACATTTGTTACCTGCTATCAAGTAATTTGTATGCAATGTTAAATACACACCTATCACGTAGTAAGCATCATGACTGGCACTGTGACAGACACCCAAGATGGGTGAAAAACAGCTCCTGCCATCAAAACTTATAATCACGGACTTCCCTCGTGGTCCAGTGGTTAAGAATCCGCCTTCCAATGCAGGGGACGCGGGTTCGATCCCTGGTCAGGGAACTAAGAACCCACATGCCACAGGGAAACTAAGCTCGCATGCCACAACTACTGAGCCTGCACACTCTAGAGCCCGCGCGCCACAACTAGAGAGTCCACGCGCCACAGCTAGAGAGAAGCCTGCATGCTGCAACTAAGACCCGACTTAGCCAAATAAATAAATAAATAAACAAACAAACAAATAAATCTTTAAAAAAAAAGAGAAAAGCTTACAGGGACTTCCCTGGTGGGGCAGTGGTTAAGAATCCACCTGCCAATGCAGGGGACATGGGCTCGAGCCCTGGTCCAGGAAGATCCCACATGCCGCGGAGCAACTAAGCCCGTGCACCACAACTAGTGAGCCCGCGTGCTACAACTACTGAAGCCTGTGCACCTAGAGTCCATGCACTGCAACAAGAGAAGCCACTGCAATGAGAAGCCTGCGCACCTCAACGAAGAGCAGCCCCTGCCTGCCACAACTAGAAAAAGCCCACGCGCAGCAACGAAGACCCAACGCAGCCAAAAATGAATAAATAAATTTATAGGAAAAAAAAAAGCTTATAATCAACAGGGGAGGTACAAAACTAAACCAGTGGTTATAATCTAAAAAGACAGATGATCTGTAGTGTCAGAAAGGGATAAAGAACGCCAAAGAAAGGTAAATGAGACAGAAGAAGTTTAGATTAGTAAATTTAGATAATACAGAACTTCAAGAAAAGTATCTTTTCTCTTTGTAGTAATGAAGATAGTCTGTTACACAGAAAAGGGTAAAGATACTAATACACTCCACCCACACTCAACGACAGCCCTTTTACCTCTCCGATGGTTCCAGTAACATATTGATCGATGGCGTTGGAGATTTCTGCTCTCTTCACTCCAGTTTTAAACTTCATAGAAAGCACTTGTGGGTGATGTCTAAGCCACCAATAGTTTGCCTTATCCCCTGCAAGGCGTGTGCAGTGTATCCGAGACTGCTGTCCAGCTCCAATGCCAATAACCTGAAGAATGAAGAACATGGACGTTAAAATGAATAACAACACACTTCCCAATGGCTCTTTTGTGCATATTCCCCCAAATCCATCAATTTTGTGGGGGGAAAAGAAAATCAGGCTGAAATAAGAGAAATACAAATAATTTTTAAGTCATTAAAAAGGTTAAGTGTAACATGTTTTAACTATTATTTATATGTTTTACCTCTTCAGTGAAATCTGAGGTATGGCTATTAATTAATATCTGCAAGTTTCTAGAGCTCCTGGACATCAGTAGTGAAGCGTGGTCTTGCTGGAACTTATTAGACAAGTAGCCACAGTCTCCCAGGTTTTTGGTATTACAGATTAGCAATCTTGCAACAGTAGGCAATCACCTAAATTCCGAATTTGAAAGGGTCTTCCAGGTCACATGCCAATTAATATCCATCCTCCCTTCCCACTTATGGGCCAAATAATTTAACAAATGACTAGAGAGGAGCTCAAGACACTATGAGAAGAAACAGTGCTAAAGCCACAGCAAAACCAGGTTTACCCTGGAGCTAGGAGAGGCCCAGTGACGAGCCAGCTCAGCCCTGCATCCTATGGCTTTTAACTAGGAAAAGTTAAATACCTAGCTTAACATCAGATAGCAAGAGATGGTCAATATTTTGACTGTGGTAGTGATCACGGTCAAACAACTATATAATCTGTGCAAACTGGTCAAACTCTACACTTAAAAAGGGTGAATTTCACTGTATATAAATTATGCCTCAGTAAACCAGATTTTTCATCATGTTAACTCTTAGTCTACAGATTCTTGGTAAAATGACGTTAGAAGTATAAATAAAGATACCCTTTATGCTGCAAAATGATGGGCTAGTGGGTGGCAGTATGTTCTACTCCCTCTTCACTGGAAATGCTACTGATAGGGACGAGGGGAGCAAAAAAACTAGTTCCCTAGCAGCCATTGTCCCCTAACCCAAAACATGCCAACTCATTCCAGGCAAGAAGCAATAAGAACAATTTTAATACTTAGTTCCAAAGATAGTTTGTAATCATTACTGAGTAAATACTGACAAACCGGGAAGAGAAAAACTTGGCAAATTTTCCTTTTCAAGCAGTCTAGTTCCCAAGACAGATGGATTTTTGGACATCATCTTGTAAAACAACAGTCCTCCCAAGGTGAGTCTGACAGCTTGGTTACCTGCCCGTGCCTGGCATAGCACACGGAGTTAGACTGAGTATACTTGACAGCAATGGTGGCCACAGTGAGGTCTCTGAGCGCAGATTCTGGCAACTAAAAAAACACAGAATGGTAAATGGGGCTTTTTTTTTTTTTTAAACCTTCATTTAACTTTTAGCATCTTATGTGTCCCTTATAACAGACCTATAATATAGTTCTATCCCTCAAATAACGGAGTGAAATTAACTGTTCATAGGAGACACTATCATGTTTTACTGAAAGAATCATATTTAACATATTTGTCATGGAACTCTGTGTGACGCCTAATGCATCACAAACTCAAATTGATGCCATTTTGCAACAAACTTTGGCTTAAGCCTCTTTACATATCACACTAGATACGAAATACTATAACCACTCCAAAACTGACAAACAGTATTTTCTCTATCACAGTAGCACCGAATAACTGGAGATGTGATAAAATTTATGTTCAAAAAAAACACTGAGAGTAATTTTCACAGACACTACAAATAACTGTGATGCACATACAGCCAAGACTGCTCAGGAAAAACCAAATTCGGATCATTTTTTGGTTTGCCTAGAATATTCTACGTAGAAAGTATTCAAAAATGTATTATGTACTACCGGTTCAAACAGAATGAAACAACTACTATAACTAAAAATGTCCCTATCTTTAATATAAAGAGCAAATACAAATTGAAAAGAAGAATAATGATCTATGTTGGTATGCTAAGCGGACAAAAGACATAAGCACAGCTAATTGATAAATTATCTAACTGAAAAACTGTTAAGTCAGACTTCATCAAAACTAAAGCTTCTGCTCTTAGAAAAGATCCTGTATTAAGAGGATAAAAAGACAAGTTACAGACCATGAGAAAATATTTTGCAAACCACATATCCAACAAAGAACTAGTATTCACAATATATAAAGATCTCTCAAAATTCAGCTACAAGAATAAAAATATAATTAGAAAATGGGCAAAAGACATGAAGAGACATTTCAAGAAAAAGGATATACAGATGGCAAATAAACACATGAAAAAATGTCCATCACTAGGCATTAGGGAATGCAAATTAAAATTATGAGATATTGCTACACACCTATCCAATAAGAAAGCAACAACAGCGAAACCTGGTAAGGATGCAGAGAAACTGGGATCGTGCATGCGTTGCTGGTGTAAAATATAAAATGATACAGCCTCTTTGGAAAACAGTTTGGCAGTTTCTTAAACTAAATATGCAACTATGATGCCAGCCAGCAAATACACTCCTGGGCCTTTAGAACAGAGAAATGAAAACTATGTTCATACAAAAACCTGTTCATGAATGTACAATGAATGAAAGTTACAGAAAGGGGAACAGAGGAGTAGTTGCCCGAGGTTACAGAGGAGGCAGAGGCAGGAGAGAAGTGAGTGTGGCTATAAAAGGCAACAGAAGCCTCCTTGTAGGGACGGGGATGTTCTGTGTCTTGACTGCATCAATGTCAGTCATCAAGGTTGTGATGCTGTATTAATAGTTTTGCAAGACACTGTCCATTAGGGGAAATGGAGTAAAAGATACATGGGAACTCTTAAAACTGCATGTGTATCTATAATTTTTACTTTTTAAACTCAAAATTAAAAGCTTAATTAAAAACCACTGTTAGAATGTTTTAAGAGTTTATTATCCTAAGGTGCTATTGATGTATTGATAGTATATCCTTTCCTATCTGTAGTTGCTCTTTTCAGCTGCCAACTATACATTTTATTCCTTTGGTTCTAAGAAAGATTAATAACAAAAGCCAGCCTTCCTAGCTGCCTACCTTCAAATATAACCCTAGTATCCCGAGTTAGGATCAAGGACCATGAGACACGTCAAGGGGTGGGAGTGAGAGAATCCAGTGTAATAAACATGGCACATATAGTTAAAACAAATTGAAGCATTATTCAAGAAAAATGGGAGAAGAGAGAAAAATTCAAGCGTGTTCGTTAATATTTAACACACACTCATTACACTTCTCCGGCTTTCTCAGGACTGAAACCATTCTAGACCTAATAGTGTAATCTGATGATTCTGAGGCTGGAATATTAATAAAAACCTGTTTTAAAAGAAGGGAGGGGAATATAAAGGAGGATAATACCATCATTCTCATCCTTAGTTAGGTCTCCAAATTTCCATTAAAAATACATATGAACAAGTACAAAAGAATGTAGATAAAAGATTAAAATCAAACCCTTGTAAAAATATCCAAGCTAGCACAGCCAGAGGCAAAAAACCTATCAAGTGCTACTAAATTAATCAGTCCAATACCTATAAAACTACAAGGAAAACTTACAAAAGTAAGAGTCTCAATAGGTAGACACAGTTGTCAGCATGGGTACCTCTAGCTCAATACCCTTTTGGTATTTTAAAAAATACATTAACCAGCCAGGTTAATAAAGTTAAAAAAAAAAAAGGAGCCTCATTTTACTGTGAGCTGCTTAAAAGCATTGCTACCCCAGTACCTCAGGGCCTTGACCAAAGGAGTGGATTCCAAAGGACTGAAAGATCTTTCTATACATGAGTCCTACATGTTCCTTCACTTCAGGGCACCATTAAGTTTCAAAGATAAAAATGAAAGAATAACCAGTAAACCAACAAAGATCATGTCTTAATCACTATGTATTTATTAACAGAACCATCCTGATAAAGATTTTAAAGCCTACTTTCAGCATTCTACTTAAAGTCTCAGGACTCAGACCCTGAAACAATAGCGAACTCGTTGTCCACTTGTTACAAAATGACTTCTTCAGAGACTAATCCTTTTCTAAGAACAAATAAAAAAACTGAACACAGAGCTCATAAAATATCAAGTACTGAGAGGCAAGAGGCAAAGACCCCAGAGATAAAGGAAGCAGGAAGAAATAAATGTGACTATGCTTTTCCCCTCAAGGCATTTTCCAAGTTGCAAGGCAGTAACTAAGAGGTAAATGAGCTAAGCCCCGCATAAGTCAACTCTGTAAAGGGAAAAAAACACCATCCAGACCCTCAAAATATCTATATGGTTCTTTCATATTGCGGACCAAAAAACTGATCAAATAGTCAACCTACAAAAGATATGGAAAATTTTATTTGAGACAACCTGAGGAACCCAGGAGACAGTCTCTCAGAGAGCTCTGAGAACTGTTCCAAACAGGTAAGGGCGGAGGCCAGTATACACGTGATTTCGATGAAGGGGCACGTGCAATCAAGCACATTTCTCGACAGAAGGTTACTGCTATTCTAGAGGAACAGACATCTTCGTTAATGGTTTTAAGTGCTTTTCTAAGTATGGGAAGATACAAGAAACTGGGTTCACAAAATCTCCTGAAAGTATCTAACTATCTGAAGGCCAGTTCTGTCAGTTTTCCCAGAGCACAAAGTACCTCATCCTGAATTCCTTTCAGTGACTGCAGTGGCTAAAGACTTGATTCTTGCAAAACTGGATGGTGGGCGACATTCTTTATTTTACGATCCCCTCCCTTTTGGTCTTAATTTCAACCAAAGTTTGGGAGGCATTTTGTGACTAATTTGTCCCATGGTGCTAGGAATGCTCATTCAGTTCAGGCAAGGATTTCGTTGATAAGCCACTCGATGTGCTATTACTGGACTAGGCCTTGTTGGCAGTAACCAAAAGCCTCTGGACCACCTGCCTTACTAGTCTATTATGGTCCAGGAAATGGTTCCCTCTTGTTGCTTCTTCCCATATCTATAGTTACACTATTATAATCATTGATCTTACAGAAAGATGTATTTGGCCAATCATTTCAACTCCCCTAGTCATCGTTATTTTTATCAAACGCTCAGTCACATATTTGGAAGAAACAGTAATCTTGTAAAATAGGCAGAATAGAAATAAAATAGCTAGTAATATTAATAAGGTCATAAGTAAGTATTTAAGCTAAGAACTCCATTAGGTGCAGCCCAGAATCTCCCCACGTTGTCTGACCAGCCTGCTCTGTACCAATCACTATCTTTAAGGGAAGTGATATGTTGGCATTGTACATAAAGTTCACCAAAGATGTCTGCATGCACAAGGCAGAGTGGTGGGTCATCATGACCCCTCACAGGATTGAGAAAGGAATGTTATCTTCTAAGGAGCGACGTGGCTGGCACCAGAAGAAGAAAAATTGAGCTTTATGGTTGAGCAGGTATTTCTGCCACTGAGGACGACTGGTTAACGCATAATGCAGATGCACAATGCACGCTAGAGGGGAAGGAGGAGGCCAAAGGGCAGAGAAGAAGTTTCATGTTTAAATTTTTCTTGCCTTGCCTTAAAATATGAAATTTTTATTTCATCAATATCCAATGCCCAGCATGCAATCAAAAATACCAGGCATACCAGCAGATAAGACCAGAAAAAAATGAAGTCAGTTACACATCTGAAGTACTGAAAAGAAAGTACAGCCAACATTAGACCCAGCAAAAATATCCTTTAAAACTGAAGGCCCAATTAAGGGATTTCAGAAAAACAAGTACTACGCTCATCCATTTCCTTATAGTATAACCTTGGGCAAATGTCTTAACTGTCCTCTCTGTCACAATTTTGTGATCTTTACAACAGAGTTGACAGCAGTCACACCCTGCCCAGAGGGAGCTGTGCATATTAATTGATATAATACATGTAAATACAAAAAGAAAACCATTTTTATCCTAGGAATATGTCCTTCTAAAAGATGACAACAGGACAAGAGCAAAATCGTGACTATGTGAAAACATCAATCACAGCACTGAAAATGGAAACAACTTAAAAATCCATCATAGTACATGGATTACCACATGGCCTTTCAGATGAAGATGTGGATCTATGTTTCTTGATACAGAAACACACTTGTAGCTCAGTGCATAGAAAAAAAGGCAAGTTACAGAACAGATTTATAAAAGACATGATCCCATATATGTAGAATTGAAGGTAAATAACTACATATATACATATGCACAGAAATTTCTAATATGGTCTTCTGTTCATTTTTTAAGTTCTCAAACTTACTTGACAACTCAAAGATGAGCTAGCTCTTTGCATATCGACCAGTTTTAAATACGGGCCTTAATAAATGCATAAGCATATAAATATTAAAAACAGATCTACTGAATTACTAGTATTCAGTTCAGATATTTTCAGACTTACATCTTTATTCTTGGTAACAACGTTGCTAAATAATGACCTGTTGACGACACTATTATTTCTCTTCTGGCTTAAACGAAGACCAAAGAGAGTTCGAACTTCGTTTTCATCTGGACTGTAAGACTGGTCCATCTAAATAAAACACAAATTTAAAGACTTAAAAGAGTAAAAAATATGTCTACATCCCTCAAAATTTTTCACTTAATTTATGTTCAAGATATTTCATTATAAGCAAGGCTATATGCATTTTTTCTAACTTAAGCAGGTACAAGATCATTTCAGGATGGGTGTAATAGAATGGCCAGGCACCAATATTTTGCTCCAAAATTTTTTATAGGTTTTATAATCTTATAGGGTTTTGTAACTTATACCAAACATTAGAACCAATGATTCCAACAGAGCATTTCTGGTTTCAGTAACTGAAAGCACTGTACATATGGTTTTTAAAAAAAAAAAAAAAAAAAAACTAAAACAGATACGCTAACAAACAGGCAGTGGCATAAAAACTAACCTCTAATTTTTTTCTAAAAATCTATTACAAATACTTAACTAAGACTTAGATTAAAAAGTTAAAAGAGTGGGCTTCCGTGGTGGCGCAGTGGTTAAGAATCCGCCTGCCAATGCAGGGGACAAGGGTTCAAGCCCTGGTCCGGGAAGTTCCCACATGCCGCGGAGCAACGAAGCCCGTGTGCCACAACTACTGAGCCTGCACTCTAGAGCTCGTGAGCCACAACTACGGGAGCCCGCGTGCCTAGATCCCATGCTTCGCAACAAGAAAAGCCAACACAATGAGAAGCCCACACACGGCAACAAAGAGTAGCCCCTGCTCGCCGCAACTAGAGAAAGCACGCATGCAGCAAGGAAGACCCAACGCAGCCAAAACTAAAAAAAAAAAAAAAAGTTAAAAGAGAGAGAACAGCATTTGTAGTCTGTGTCTGTGTTATTTGAAAAGGAATACGTCATCCACTGCTTTCTTCCTCTCCCAAATTTTTAACTGAAATGATAGTAAGACATGGGAATAATCTGCAAAAGACCACTCTCTCCCTAAACATTTTTCCAAATTTGACAGTATTTCTTCATTTAACCTTTGGATGATCTTTGACTTAGAAAGCACTGATACCTGTAACTTATAAGCAAGCCCTCATATTAATTCTGCTTAGTCTGCATTTTCCTGAATTCTAAAATGGTCCTTTTCCCTTTGTATTATAAAATTTCTAAAACTGAGATGTGCCTGCCTATTAACTGATGTCATAAAAAAACCTCTCGAATAAACAAAATATTGAGGAAGCCCTGGTGTTCTTTTGACACCCTGAAACATGATACTGTCCGGTGGTAAAGAGGTCATGATCAGGGTCAGGCTCAGGATTTGGAAAACATTCTCCATGATGCTACAAGTAATTGCTAATAGCCATAAGTACTTACTACTCTTAATGACAACAACAACAAAAAACAGTTAAGAGTGAAGAATACAGTGGCAGCTAACTGAATGATTAAGTAGCTTTTTAAAAAGCTACTTCTGTCAAGTAGCTTTTAAGAAAGTATTACATTTAATGTCGTATTTTTGTTTTCTTTCCTTGAAAAGCTGACATGGAATCTATGGTGAACCATGTAATTATTGGTTTCTTAAAATGAAGAATAATAACTTTCAATATATGGAATTTGGATTCCACAAATTTTTTTTTACATTAATACCTTCTGAAAAACAGTACTATGAATTTTAACTTTCAATTCAAATAACTTTTTGCTTTATCCATTTATGATCAGACTATGGGCTAATTTCCCTAATGTATAAGAGCTTGTAAAAATCAGTAAGGAAAAAATTCAACAATCTATTAGAAAAGACAGGCAAAGAACATGGGCAGACAGTTCATAAAAGGGAAGTAAAAACACTCTTAAATGTGAAAAGATGTTCACCCACACACAATGAGAAACTAAAACTGCAATGAGATGCCATTTTCATCTATCTAACTGCTAAGATAAAAATGTTTAAAAACTTGATGCTAGCAAAGGTGTTAGGAAATAGGCACCCTTACACATTCCCATTAAGACATAAAACTGGTTGTACAACCTTAACATGAGCAGCATCTATCAAAGTCACCAATACAGATAGTCTGCAACCCAGTCCTAATTTTATTCTCAGGACTTTCCCTCTAGCTTATTCACTGCAGGGTGTGCGTAATAGCTAAAGACTGGTGACTGGCTAGATAAGATACACAGATACGGGACAAACTTCCAAGATGATGAAGCAGTGTGCATTTGTGTCAATGGGGAGAAAAAGAAGAAATGCAAGTGCAAATATTTGCTGAATATGTATAGACTACCTATTTCAGGAAAGGTGAGCAAGAAATTGAAACTATTACTTTTAAAAAAGGTAACAGAGTGGCAGAAGGGAAGGATGAGGAGACTTCATCAAATAACCTTCAATACCTTTTGAATAGGAAACCACATTAAATATATTATTTTTAAAGAAATGAAAAGTAAGGGTGAGAAAGCTATCTTGATCTTAAACCCAAAAAATTAATAGGAAGAAAAAATTTGCAGGGTTAAGGATAAAAAAACCATAGTAAAGAAGGATAAATTAGAAGGGTGTCAGTATAAAGGAAAGATTAAATATGGGGAAAAAGAGACAAAATAGAAGAGCAAATTACTGTTTCAAACATGAATTGCACTAACCTGAAGAACACAGTAGTTCCCATTTTTCTTTTTAGAAAGTAATTTCAAAGCTTCGTCTTCATATCCCGGGGCAATAATACCATCAGATACCTATATGTGTATTAAATATTAATTTCTCTTTTAAAAAATTAGAGAACACCGCTTAAATGATCTAGAGATAATTATCTGTCGTAAATAACGCAGTGGCAGTTTCTGGTTTCTGCCTCCACCAGATAACACAAATACTATACTTGGAAAAGGTAAGTCTATGCTAGAATACAACTTTCTACAGCTGATCTTATCTCATTGGCTGTCCTTTTGGTTGTCTGTTTCAATTTTAACCAAGAATATATGAATGATTCGCTGTAATACATGTATCTTAGGAAGAAAAATGATTTTTTACTCTTCTGTTCACGGGGTGGTTTTGTGCTAGAAAGAGCATGTTCTTCTAATTCTGGCTCTGCCAAAACCTGGCTAAGTGACCCGAGGCAAGGCAGGCTCCTCAACAGCAAGAAAAGCGGTCAGAGGAAATCAGATTTAACACGTTATAAAGACACGAAAGTCATAGCTCACACCCCAAAGCCTCGTGCTGTAACCTGTAACGCAGCATGCCAGCTCCACGGCAGCTGGGGAAGGTAGGGGTGATGGTAAGGATCCCTAAAGCAACTAAATATTGTCAAGTCACAGGCCCTGTTAGCCTTAACTGCTAACTGTTTATTTCCCTCCGAGGCACCTAAGCTCCTTCATTCTTCTTCTCTATCTCCCCAGCCCCACCCCCACCTTTTCGGAATGCCTGTTTGGTACTCAATTGATGGGGGTTAGTTTTTTAGAGTAGTTTATAATCCCCCCCACTATACAGTCTCCTTCATTACAGACCTAATGAAAGTTTACAGCCAGGTTCATTATTACATCACCATCCAAGATAGCATCCTCTATTCTTCAGAAACAGTAACTCTGGCATTAAGACAATGACTACTAGAAAATTTTAAAGAATTAAATATATAAAAGTTGATCACATTAGCCAAATACAAATATTATAGGTTATGGTTTCAATAAACACCATGAACAAATTAAGCTCTACTTAGTTATGCATGGGACAAGATACAGAATGTCCACTAACCTCTCTAGAGATAATTTTGGCAGTAGGGACATCACAAATATCAGATAATGCAACAAAATCACCAAAGGAAGACATCCTATCAGCCCCTGTAAATAAAAATTAAAATGTAGTATTTATCACAGATTATCCATCCTTATACAGAAAAAGGTAATGTTCAACAAACCCCAATGTGATCATACAAAATCTAACTTGACTAAGATTTAAACAATAGATTAATAAGTCATTTAACTGAAATAATCAATAAGAAATATTCTTTCATTTTACCTCCTAGAGCAACATTCAGCAAACTTTTTCTGTAAAGGGCCTGATAGTAAATATTTTTTAAGCTTTGCGGCCACGTGATCCCTGTTCCAACTCCAAGACTGTGGTTAGCAATCGGCCACCGACAATACTATGTGGCCCTATTCCAACCAGACTACATTTACAAAGCTAGGTGGTGGGCTGGATTTAGCCAATGAGCCAGTTTGCTAACCCCTGTTGTAGAAGGTAAACCATGAGAAAGTGTCTCAATAATCTCCCATTAATTTTACAATAATATTCACAGGTTATTAAGCTCATGAATTAGATACTTGTGAATTATATAAAATATAACTTTAACCAAATTCAGTGTACTTAAATAATCATACAATTTAAATTTAGCAATACAAATGCATTCAATAGCCTAATCTGAAACTTCACGCACCAAATTCCAATTGTGCTTCCCTTTATTACATTAAATACTAAAACTAACACACACTTTTATAAACAAATTTATTCCAAGGCTCTCATAGAGTCATTCTGAAGTATTAAGAAAAACAAATTAAGATAATTTGACATCCTATAACAAAACAAAGGATATTACTACTTTAAGATAAAATATTGCTTTTCCTCTCAAAAAAAAAAAAGAACAGAAAAAGCGCTATTATTCTTCTGACCTCTTGCTCTTGCATATGCAGTGGATATGGGTGTGAGGGTTTTGTACATATCATAGACCATGCAGACTTTGGCTTCATCTTCACTGAGTGGAACTCCAACAGCAGCACCTGGTATAGAAAACCATAAATAAACCAAAAATCTCAAGTTACTACTTATCAATTCCTAAATCAGGACATTTTTCTAAACATCTAGTCTAAAACATCTAGTCTATATAGCATAATTTCTAGTGCTTGGGCCAAATTAAACAAAAACCTGTTTGGCCAGATAATTAAATGCTAAAAATATAACTGCAGGGGAGGGTGAGGCGGGGGGAATCTCTTCTCCAGCCTCTGAAAACAGAGCCACTGTCTTGAGTCTGCCAGCACCAGGCGTGTGTATGAAGCTACTTTACTTCATTACTGACTCTCTGCCCTGCTTGATATCACACACCGTTTATTTCCCTGCCACTCCCGTTGTTTTAATATCCAAAAACTATCTGAGAACTAATTATGTGTTGAATTGTCAGTAGGTGATATAAATAACTAAGCTGTAAAGCTGACTTAAACATAGAAGAAAAAAGGTCTCTCATACAATGGCCTTAAAAGTTAAAAGTGCCATAAGAACAACTTCTTTATGTCTACTCAGTTAAATTTGCAACCATGTGGAAAAATGTTTAGTTTAGTCATACTGCATTAAGCAATATCACTTTTATTTTCTAAAACATGTTTCCACTACAAATAAAACTATTATCTGACGTTCCTGTCTCATAATAGTGTTACATATTATATATATGTAAAAGATATGTGCGCATGGTATTGTTATCAGATTTTATCCAGTTACTACATTGATATTATTATTAACAAGAGTGGTTTCGGACTGCACAGAATGTCTATATTCGCTTTTGAGTCTTGTCAAACTTCCAAAAAGTTTTTAAAAAAGTGTATTTTGAACAGTTCCAGAGAATCCCAGAGTGCAGTGCTTTACCTGCCGGGCTGACATGTTTGAAAGAGGCAGCGGCTGGAATGCCTAAAGCTTCTTTGAGTTCCTTCACCAGCTGCCAGGCATTCAAAGCGTCACACAAGTTTATAAATCCAGGGGCTCCATTCAAAACTACATATAAAAATATAAATACACATTAACAAGCCAGGTCAATAAGATCAGATATGTGTACATTTCCTAGAAAAATTTTAAAAACACATATATAAAGATTGCACAAATATGTTTCAAATAAAGTAAAACGAAGAGGCAAACAGATATACACGAACATACAAGAACTTGGTGAGACTGAATAAAGCACCTGAGTCTGAGCCCATCTTAACAAACACACACACACCACAGAGGTGCAGGAACACACACGTGTGCACACACCACTGGTAGACCAAAGCCAGCCAATCCACAAATAAATCAACAGAGAATTCAGGAACAGGAAAAAAGTATGACTAGACTAGTGATCAACAGGGATCCACTTCAGTACAGAAATAAGATCAAACAACTGTGGCAACTTTACTGTACAATTTATAGTATAAAATTTAAATTGTAAGTCATGTCAGTTTAAGAAATAATGTTACAAACTAAATCAAGAGTTTAGTGGGTGGGAGGGATGGAGGGAAAAACGTGTGTTGGGTTTCTCTTCTTTTATACCAGACTCGGTAGACTCAGCCTAAAGTTGAAATGCAGTTAAAAAGGAGACTACAACTTTTTCACTGCCTATTTTCTTAACAGCGGCAGGATTTTTAAAAGCCAAAATCTTGTGAATAAACATTTATAAGAAGTTCAGCGCACACACAAAACTAGTGGGCCACTAATTAAAAACAACTTCATAATTTCATTTCCTTTGTGTTATCTTGGATAGCAGATAGTTTTAAAAGCAAAACCTTGCCAAACATCTACTGAGTGCCTACTACAATGTTAGGCACTGTTCTAAGAACTTGGGATATTATCAGTGAATAAAACAGTCCCTCCCAAATTACTGTCATCGACAACCCTCTTAGATAGCCTCATCCAACAGAGGGCAGACAGCAGAAGCAAGAAGAACTACACTTCTGCAGCCTGTGGAACAAAAACCACATTCACAGAAAGATAGACAAAATGAAAAGTCGGAGGACTTTGTACCAGATGAAGGAACAAGATCAAACCACAGAAAAACAACTAAATGAAGTGGAGATAGGCAACTTTCCAGAAAAAGAATTCAGAATAATGATCGTGAAGATGATCCAGGACCCTGGAAAAAGAATGGAGGCAAAGATCGAGAAGATGCAAGAAATGCTTAACAAAGACCTAGAAGAATTAAAGAACAAACACAGACGAACAATACAATAATTGAAATTAAAAATACACTAGAGGGCTTCCCTGGTGGCGCAGTGGTTGAGAATCTGCCTGCCAATACAGGGGACACGGGTTCGAGCCCTGGTCCAGGAAGATCCCACATGCCGCGGAGCTACTAGGCCCGTGCGCCACAACTACTGAGCCTGCGCGTCTGGAGCCTGTGCTCCGCAACAAGAGAGGCCGTGATAGTGAGAGGCCCGCACACCGCGATGAAGAGTGGCCCCCACATGCCACAACTAGAGAAAGCCCTCGCACAGAAACGAAGACAGAACACAGCCATAAATAAATAAATGAATAAATAAATAAATAAATAAATAAAACTCAATCCCATTCCTTCCTTCCCTTCCTCCCTCCTTCCTTTAAAAAAAAAAAATACACTAGAAGGAATCAACAGCAGAATAACTGAGGCAGAAAAACGGGTAAATGACCTGGAAGACCGAATGGTGGAATTCACTATCATGGAATAAAGAAAAAAGAATGAAAAGAAATGAAGACACCCTAAGAGACCTCTGGGACAACATTAAATGCAACAACATTCGCATTATAGGGGTCCCAGAAGGCGAAGAGAGAGAGAAAGGACCCGAGACAATATTTGAAGAGATGATAGTCGAAAACTTCCCTAACATGGGAAAGGCAAGAGCCACCCAAGTCCAGGAAGCGCAGAGAGTCCCAGGCAGGATAAACCCAAGGAGAAACATGCCGAGACACATAGTGATCAAATTGACAAAAATTAAAAACAAAGAAAAATTATTGAAAGCAACAAGGGAAAAAAGACAAATAACATACAAGGGAACTCCCATAAGGTTAACAGCTGATTTCTCAGCAGAAACTCTACAAGCCAGAAGGCAGTGGCATGATAGATTTAAAGTGATGAAACGAGGGGCTTCCCTGGTGGTGCAGTGGTTGAGAGTCTGCCTGCCAATGCAGGGGATGTGGGTTCGAGCCCTGGTCTGGGAAGATCCCATATGCCGCAGACCAACTAGGCCCGTGAGCCACAATTACTGAGCCTGCGCGGCTGGAGCCTGTGCTCCGCAACAAGAGAGGCTGCAATAGTGAGAGGCCCGTGCACCGCAATGAAGAGTGGCCCCCGCTCGCCGCAACTAGAGAAAGCCCTCGCGCAGAAACGAAGACCCAACACAGCCAAAAATAAAATAAATAAATAAATAAATAAGCTTTCATAAAAAAAAAAAAAAGTGATGAAAGGAAGGAACCTACAACCAAGATTACTCTACCCGGCAAGGATCTCATTCAGATTCGATGGAGAAATCAAAAGCTTCACAGACAAGCAAAAGCTAAGAGAATTCAGCACCACCAAACCAGCTCTACAACAAGTGCTAAGCGAAATTCTCTAAGCAGGAAACACAAGAGAAGAAAAGGACCTACAAAAACAAACCCAAAACAATTAAGAAAATGGTAATGGGAACATACATATCGATAATTACCTTAAACGAGAATGGATTAAATGCTCCAAACAAAAGACACAGACTGGCTGAATGGATACAAAAACAAGACCCACATATATGCTATCTACAATAGACCCACTTCAGACCTAGGGACACATACAGACTGAAAGTGAGGGGATGGAAAAAGATATTCCATGCAAATGGAAATCAAAAGAAAGCTGGAGTAGCAATTCTCATATCAGACAAAATAGACTTTAAAATAAAGACTATTACAAGAGACAAAGAAGGACACTACATAATGATCAAGGGATCAATCTAAGAAGATATAACAATTGTAAATATTTATGCATCCAACATAGGAGCACCTCAATACATAAGGCAAATGCTAACAGCCATAAAAGGGGAAATCAACAGTAACACAATAATAGTAGGGGACTTTAACACCCACTTTCACCAACGGACAGATCATCCAAAATGAAAATAAATAAGGAAATGCAAGCTTTAAATGACACATTAAACAAGATGGACTTAACTGATGTTTACAGGACATTCCATCCAAAAACAACAGAATACACTTTCTTCTCAAGTGCACACAGAACATTCTCCAGGATAGATCACATCTTGTGTCACAAATCAAGCCTCATTAAATTTAAGAAAACTGAAATCATATCAAGCACCTTTTCTGACCATAACGCCTTGAGATTAGAAATCAATTACAGGGGAAAAAAATGTAAAAAACACAAACACAAATACATTACTAAATAGCCAAGAGATCACTGAAGAAATCAAAGAGGAAATAAAGAAATACATAGCGACAAATTACAACGAAAACACGACAATCCAAAACCTATGGGATGCAGTAAAAGCAGTTCTAAGAGGGAAGTTTACAGCAAGCAATACAAGCCTACTTCAAGAAACAAGAAAAATCTCAAATAAACAATCTAACCTGACACCTAAAGGAACTAGAGAAAGAACAAATAAAACCCAAAGTTAGTAGAAGGAAAGAAATCATAAAGATCAGAGCAGAAATAAATGAAATACAAAGAAAGAAAACAAGAGCAAAGATCAATAAAACTAAACGCTGGTTCTTTGAGAAGATAAAAATCGATAAACCATTAGCCAGACTCATCAAGAAAAAGAGGGAGAGGACTCAAATCAATAAAATTAGAAATGAAAAAGGAGAAGTGACAACAGACACCGCAGAAATACAAAGCATCCTAAGAGACTACCAGAAGCAACTCTATGCCAATAAAATGGACAACCTGGAAGAAATGGACAAATTCTTCGAAAGGTATAACCTTCCAAGACTGAACCAGGAAGAAATAGAAAATATGAACAGACCAATCACAAGTAATAAAATTGAAACTGTGATTAAAAATCTTACAACAAACAAAAGTCCAGGACCAGATGGCTTCACAGGTGAATTCTATCAAACATTTAGAGAAGAGCTAACACCCATTCTTCTCAAACTCTTCCAAAAAATTGCAGAAGAAGGAACACTCCCAAACTCATTCTATGAGGCCACCATCACCCTGATACCAAAACCAGACAAAGATACTACAAAAAAAGAAAATTACAGACAAATATCACTGATTAATATAGATGCAAAACTCCTCAACAAAATACTAGCAAACAGAATCCAACAACACATTAAAAGGATCATACACCATGATCAAGTGGGATTTATCCCAGGGATGCAAGGATTCTTCAATATACGTAAATCAATCAATGTGATACAGCATATTAACAAACTGAAGAATAAAAACCATATGATCATTTCAATAGATGCAGAAAAAGCTTTTGGCAAAATTCAACACCCATTTATGATAAAAACTCTCCAGAAAGTGGGCACAGAGGGAACCTACTGCAATATAATAAAGGCCATATATGACAAACCCACAGCAAACATCATTCTCAATGGTGAAAAACTGAAAGCATTTCCTCTAAGATCAGGAACAAGACAAGGATGTCCACTCTCGCCACTGTTATTCAACATAGTTTTGAAGTCCTAGCCACAGCAATCAGAGAAGAAAAAGAAATACAAGGAATACAAATTGGAAAAGAAGAAGAAAACTGTCACTGTTTGCAGATAACATGATACTATATATAGAGAATCCTAAAGATGCCACCAGAAAACTACTAGAGCTAATTAATGAATGTGGTAAAGTTGCAGGATATAAAATTAATACACAGAAATCTCTTGCATTCCTATACACTAATGATGAAAAATCTGAAAGAGAAATTAAGGAAACACTCCTATTTACCATTGCAACAAAAAGAATAAAATACCGAGGAATAAACCTACCTAGGGAGACAAAAGACCTGTATGCAGAATACTATGAGACACTGATGAAAGAAATTAAAGATGATACCAACAGATGGAGAGATATACCATGTTCTTGGATTGGAAGAATAAATATTGTGAAAATAACTATACTACCCAAAGCAATGTACAGATTCAATGTAATCCCTATCATATTACCAATGGCATTTTTTACGGAACTAGAACAAAAAATCTTAAAATTTGTATGGAGACACAAAAGACCCCGAATAGCCAAAGCAGTCTTGAGGGAAAAAAACGGAGCGGGAAGAATCAGACTCCCTGACTTCAGACTATACAACAAAGCTACAGTAATCAAGACAATATGGTACTGCCACAAAAACAGAAACATAGATCAATGGAACAAGATAGAAAGCCCAGAGATAAACCCACGCACCTATAGTCAACTAACCTATGACAAAGGAGGCAAGGATATACAATGGAGAAAAGACAGTCTCTTCAATAAGTGGTGATGGGAAAACTGGACAGCTACATGTAAAACAATGAAATTAGAACACTCCCTAACACCATACACAAAAATAAACTCAAAATGGATTAGAGACCTAAATGAAGACTGGACACTATAAAACTCTTAGAGGAAAACACAGGAAGAACACTCTTTGACATAAATCACAGCAAGATCTTTTATGATCCACCTCCTAGAGTAATAGAAATAAAAACAAAAATAAACAAATGGGACCTAATGAAACTTAAAGGCTTTTGCACAGCCAAGGAAACTACAAACATGCCGAAAAGACAACCCTCAGAATGGGAGAAAATATTTGCAAATGAATCAACAGACAAAGGATTAATCTCCAAAATATATAAACAGCTCATGCAGCTCAATATTAGAAAAACAAACAACCCAATCCAAAAATGGGCAGAAGACCTAAACAGACATTTCTCCAAAGAAGACATATAGATGGCCAAGAGGCACGTGAAAAGCTGCTCAACATCACTAATTATTAGAGAAATGCAAATCAAAACTACAATGAGGTATCACCTCACACCAGTTAGAATGGGCATCATCAGAAAATCTACAAACAACAAATGCTGGAGAGGGTGTGGAGAAAAGGGAACCCTCTTGCACTGTTGGTGGGAATGTAAACTGATACAGCCACTATGGAGAACAGTATGGAGGTTCCTTAAAAAGCTAAAAACAGAATTACCATATGACCCAGTAATCCCACTACTGGGCATATACCTAGAGAAAACCATAATTCAAAAAGACACATGCATCCCAATGTTTATTGCAGCACTATTTACAATAGTCAGGTTATGGAAGCAACCTAAATGCCCATCGACAGATGAATGGATAAAGAAGATGTGGTACATATATATACAATGGAATATTACTCAGCCATAAAAAGGAATGAAATTGGGTCATTTGTAGAGACGTGGATGGATCTAGAGACTGTCATACAGAATGAAGTAAGTCAGAAAGAGAAAAACAAATATTGTATATTAACGCATATATGTAGAACCTAGAAAAATGGTACAGATGAACTGGTTTTCAGGACAGAAATAGACACAGATGTAGAGAACAAACGTAGGGACACCAAAAGGGAAAAGTAAGCTGGGGGGGATGAACTGGGAGACTGGGATTGACATATATACACTAATATGTATAAAATGGATAACTAATAAGAACCTGCTGTATAAAAAAATAAATTAAATTAAATTTAAAGAAAATTCAAACATTAATCTGTTTCTCTATACTTCTTCCAAACAATAAAATGCTCTTTGAATTAAAAAAAAAAAACAAATTACTGTCATCATGGAGCTTATTGGTGGAGTTAGAAAGGAAACAAAATGCGCAATAGAATTATACAATAGAAAATATTAAGTATTTACCCAAATGAGTTGAAAACTTGTGCCTACACGAAAACACGTACACAAGTGTTTATAACAGCTTTATTCATAAACTGCCAAACAGCACCTTACATTCTTGATGTCTTCAAAAGGTGAATGGATAAACTGTGGTTTATCACACACAAGGAAATACTATTCAGCAATAAGAGGTAATAAGCTACCACACAAGGAAATATTACTCAGCAATAAGAGGTAATAAGCTACCAAAAGACACAGGAGGAAACTTAAATGCATATTGCTAAGTTAAAGAAATCACTCTGAAAAGGCTATATACTATATGTTTCCAACTATATGATACTGGAACACAGCAAAAGTATAAAGACAGTGAAAAGATCAGTGGTTGCTAGGGGTTAGAGGGGTGGAAGGGGAGGAGTTTTTAGGGTGGTAAAACTATTATGTAGGAAAATATCATGGTGAATACATTATACGTTTGCCCAAACCCGTAGAATGTACAACATATTCTGAATCTAAACTATGGATCTTAGTTAACAATAATGAACCAATATTGATTCATTAATTGTAACAAATGTACCACACTAATGCAAAGTTTTTAACAGGGGAAACTGGGGGAAGGGGGACATATGAGAATTCTTTGTACTTCTGGGAAATTTTTCTGTAAATCTAAAACTGCTCTTTTTAGGGGACTTCCCTGGTGGTCCAGTGGTTAAGCCTCTGCACTTCCACTGCAGGGGCATGGGTTAGATCCCTGGTTGGAGAACCAAGATCCCGCATGCCGTGCAGTGTGGCCAAAAAAAAAAAAAAAAAATTAATTAAAAAAAACCCAAACAAACCTGCTCTTTTTTTTTTTTTTTTTAAAGATTTATTGATTGATTGATTGATTGCTATGTTGGGTCTTCGTTTCTGTGCTAGGGCTTTCTCTAAAGCAGCAAGCGGGGGCCACTCCTCATCGCGGTGCGCGGGCCTCTATCGTGGCCTCTCTTGTTGCGGAGCACAGGCTCCAGACGCGCAGGCTCAGCAGTTGTGGCTCACAGGCCCAGTCGCTCCGTGGCATGTGGGATCCTCCCAGACCAGGGCTCGAACCCATGTCCCCTGCATTGGCAGGCGGATTCCCAACCACTGCGCCAGCAGGGAAGCCCCAAACCTGCTCTTTTTAATAAAACTAGTTGGAAATAAAGTTACCTCAAGCAAAAAAAAAAAAAAAAAAAAATTACTGTTCTCATGGAGCTTATGTGAGAGGCATAGAAGAGACAAAATAGGCAATAAACAGTAAACAACAAAAGTAAAATACCTATAGGACATACAACATGCAAAAATTAAATGAGACATCTTTTATAAAACTCCCCCATCTCCCTTTTTTTTTTATGTAGTTTAGACTAATTGTGGTAAGTAGGAGAAAACTTGGCTTCTGAAACATTTCAGTTAGTTAGAATAACCCCTTCAAATTATCAAATTTCCAAAGACACTAACAACTCTTTAGACACAAGTGCTATAGAGAAATGTTTAAAGTTGTTTAATCTATTAAACAGTTGAAACAAAACAGAACTCTTCTCGTTTCCAATCACAAGAAAACCAGTCATTAACATCACTCTCACGCACAAACACACACACACACACACACACACAACTCTAGGGCTGAGTATACGGGCTTGGGCAGTATTAGAAAAGATTCAAAATATATCTGAGGCAAAGTAGTAATAGCCCTTACCAACTGTCAAGAGCAAAGAAAAGAGTATTTTAAATGCTCCTTAAACTTCCTGCACTGCTTCTCTCTCCTCCCCTCTCTCCGCTGGTAACAGGGAGCAAACAGCACCAATCTACCAATGTGCCCTCTGAGCTTGCCTTCTCAGTGCCTGAAGGAAGCTGCCCGTGCTCTCACCCAGGGCAGCCCCCCACCAACTTCAACCCTCCGAAGTCTTCACACCTACAACTCTCTCCTCTGCCCGCTGGACCCACTCTTCCCTTCTACCAGGGAGTAGGACGTGCTTGCTCATTAGATCGTCCACCTTAACAACAAAACAGAACCAAAAACTGTAAAACCCCTCTCATAACTCTACAAATCCTTAAGCCCTGACTAATTTCTCTGTTCAAAGAATTATCTTTATCATTCTTCTTTCCTAACCTCACATTCCTATTTTGGCCCATTTTAACTGGGCTTCCAGATCCATCATTCCAAGGAAACTGTGTGTTTGTAACATTCCCAAATCAAATAGCCACTGCTCTCAGCAGCATTCCGACTGGTTGAAACTCTACAGGTTCTCCTCTGATGGTTCTCCACTGCCACGTCACGGTTTGGTCCTGACCGTCTTCTCCAAAATTCAGCCATCCCATCTTGCCCTACATCTTCAAAACCATCTACACACCAGAAATTCGAATCTGTATCTTCAACTTGACTCCTCTCCAGAACCCTGGATTATCTCAATATTTTTTGTTCACAAGTCCCACTGACAGCTCAAACTTCAGGCAACTATAAGAGGTACTATGTAATTTACTTTATCTTCTAAAAAGTGAATCACATCTGATACAATAGAGACAAAGACACACACATCCAGACACGGCAAACGGTGCCACGTAACGCTCAGCTTTTACCTGTGATTGGGAGCTTGGGCTTCAGGGTATACAACTGGGCAGGAGTTTGATGAGGGTTCATTCCATACCTCAAGGGCATCTGAGATATTCCTTTACTATATTCTTTCCTGAAGTAATCTGAAATTGCTTCATCATATTGTGCCGTATGAGTGAAAGCCTAGAATAAGAGTTAAGATTTGTGAAAATACCCGCAGTATTTCTGAAAGTGAGGTAAAAATGGTTATAAGTAGTATATGTCAAACTACAACCCACAGCCCACACACATGCCTGTGTAGGAAAGACACCAAGTAATAATAAATAGCACAAAGAATTATTCCCTTTCCATTTCTCTTTCAATCTTTTGACAGACTACCTCTCTGACAGTTGGTCTCTGCATTTATAACAAAAGGATAGCAGCTCCAAGCAGAACCCTGGAGGGTGATGTAGTCTGGTGAGAACTGAGTACTGTTAGTTTTGCAAACACTGCACTAGATAAAAGCGTGTCCGCACCTTCAAGGCTAACTGGCGTCTTGTCTCCAAAGACGTGTCTTTGCTGTCGGAGCCCTGCATCTCTGAGGACACAGCCGCATAGTCCTCTGGTTCACACACTACTGTCACTCGAGTGTGGTTTTTGGCTGCCGCTCTCAGCAGGGTTACTCCCCCTTTGAAGAACAAAAGACGATTTGCATTTTCGTATCAGTTTCACCTCTTTCAAATCAAGTCACTGTACGCATACTTACTTCTACTATAATTCTTGCCTTAAAAATAAGAGAAAAGGGCTTCCCTGGTGGTGCAGTGGTTGAGAATCTGCCTGCCAATGCAGGGAACACAGGTTCGAGCCCTGGTCTGGGAAGATCCCACATGCCGCGGAGCAACTAGACCCATGAGCCACAACTACTGAGCCTGCGCGACTGGAGCCTGTGCTCCGCAGCAAGAGAGGCCGCGATAGTGAGAGGCCCACGCAGTGCGATGAAGAGTGGCCCCCGCTTGCCACAACTAGACAAAGCCCTCGCACAGAAATGAAGACCCAACACAGCCAAAAATAAATAAATCAATTTAAAAAAAAAAAAAAGAGAAAAATAAGCCAGATGAATCTCTACACAGAGAAAGAGCTCAGAAAATACAGATGAATCAGTCATCCCATCTGGGGGCAGCGACTATTTGCTAGGCCCTTAACAGGGAACATCCAAGAGTCATCTTGTTTACAGTGTAAAGAAGTGTCTCCTCCAGCAGTCTTCAAATATGGTTTTTCTGACTTACCAATATCAATTTGCTCAACAGCCACTTCAACAGTTACAGCCGGAGAAGCCACCGTCTTTGCAAAGGGATACAGATTACAAACGACAACTCTAAAAACAAAGAGGAATTCAGCTGTCACTAAAAACTCAAACTTCCATGGTTTACACACCTCAGTCAGTAGCTGTTAACATGACCAAACCCCTTAAGACCTAAAATATCAACTGTGAGCCTGACGTTTTAAAGTTCTAAAGTTACTTTGAAACATCAGGACCACCCACATTTGCAAGAGCATAGGTATGCAGAAGGGGCTGTAGTCAGCAAATGCTCTCAATACACATTATTCCCTCCAAATCATATTGCAATGTTGCTGCTTGGGTAACCTTAGCTACCCACTGTCCTATCAAGCCATCAAAATTTAAAAACAAAATTTTAACTGAAATAAAATACAAGGCTACCGATAATATCCTCAATTTGGAATGTGATCGCCATTATTTACGACATTGGATTTTACACTCTATTTCCAGCGGATTGTGTAAAATGATGAAAAATGATAGGTCATTCTAAAGGGGAAAGATTTGTTTTGTCTTCAGAAAGGTCATACACGATAACGGTAAAAGGACAAAAGAGTAATTTAAAGGACAGACCTGATCTAAAATTCACCACCAGTGAAACAGAGATCCACCCCTAGGGCTGCAATGTGAGGAGATATGTGGGCTGGTTCCCCAGTGAAATAAGCACAACTGGTAAAAACTAACAAAAAAAGAAAAACAGAAGGGGGGGTGGTGGGCAACACTTCCCAATGCCTGATACTAAAACCAGACAAAATGTCGCAAAAAAAAAACCCATTAACAGTATCTTATGAATACGGACCAAAAAGTCCTTAACATACTACCAAATTGAATCCAGTAAAATATAAAAAGAAGTACACACCACAGCAAAGTATGGTTTATCCCAGGACTGTAAGGTTGATTTAATATCTAAAAGTCAATTGTTGTAATAGCTATGTCAATAAAATAAAGGACAAAAACCACCTGATTATCTCAATAGATGCACGGAAAGCATCTGATAAAAACTGAACTCATTCATGATGGAAACACTCAAAAATTAAGAATAGAACTTGCTCAACACGATAAAGGATATTTTAAAAAAAAAACCCACAGCTAACATCATACTTCAAGGTGAAAGACTGAAAGCTCTCCCCTAAGATCAGGAACAAGACAAGGATGTCCACTCTCACCACTTCTACTCAACCCTATACTGGAGGCTCTACCCTAGTCAATTAGCAAAGAAAATGAAACAAAAGGCACCAAGATTGGAAAAAAGTGATGTTATCTCTATTAGCAGGTGACATGATCTTGTATATAGAAATTCCTAAGGAATTCACACAGAAAAATCATTAGCACTAATCAGTAAATGAGTTCAGCAGGGTTGTAGGATATAATCAATTGAACTTATACACACTAGCGAGGAACAATCCAAAAGTAAAATTAAGAAAACAGTTCTACTTACAATAGCATCAAAAACAAAAACAAACAAATTTAAGAATAAATTTAACAAAAGACTATGACTTGTATCTTAAAAAGTACAAAACAACGTTGAAATTTTAAAAAATCTTTAGAAAGAGATCCCATGTTTATGGACTGGAAGACTTAATACTGTTAGGATGGCAATATTCCCCAAATTGATCTACAGATTCAAGATAATCCCTACAAAAATTCCAATGCCCCTTTTTGCAGAAATGGGCAAGCTGACCCTAAAATTCATATGGAAATGCAAGGGACCCTTGCAAATACCCAAAACAATCTTGAAAAAGAAGAACAAAGCTGGAAGACTCACACTTATCACTTTCACAATTTACGGCAAAGATAATGGCGTGGTGCTGGCATAAAGGAGGTATAGATCAAGTGTACCAAGATCATTCAATGGGGAAAGAATAGTCTCTCCCACAAATGATGCTGAGACAACTGGATAGCCACATACTAAATAAAGCTGGACCCCTACCTCACACCCACATATAAAAAAAGTAGCTTAAAAGGAATCAAAGACCTAAGCATAAAAGCTAAAACTAAAGAACTCTTAAAAGAAAATATAGGCATAAATCTTCATTATTTTGAATTATGAAATGGTTTCTTAGAAATAACACCAAAGGCACAGGCAGCAAAAGAAAAAATACAGGTAAGTTGGATATTACCAAAATTTAAAACTTTTATGATGGTCAAAGGATACCATTAAGAAAGTGAAAACAATCCACAGAATGGGATAAAATGAATTCTTACAACTCAATAATAAAAAATAACTCAATTAAAATGGGCATCTGAACAGACATTTCTCCAAAGGTATACAAATGGCTTATGCTCATGAAAAGATGCTCAACCTCATTAGGAAATGCAAATCATAATCACAATGAGATACCACATCACAGGATGGTTAGAATCAAAAAAATCAATAACAAATGTTGCTGAGTATGTAGAAGTGAGAACTTTTGAACGCTGCTGGTGGGAATGTAAACTGATGAAGCACTTTGGAAAATAGTCTGGCACCTCCTCAAAAGTTTAAACAGTTACCAGATGAACAAGAAATTCCATTCCCAGGTATATACCCAAGAGAAATGAAAATATATGTCCACATAAAAATTTGTACATGAATGTCCATAGCTGCATTATTCATAACATCCAAAAGTGCAAACAATCCAAATATCCATCAACTGATGAACTGATAAATGGGAGTATATCCATACAATAAATTACTCTTCAGCAATAAAAAAGTGAATTGATATATGCTATAACATGGATGAACCTTGAAAACATGCTAAGAAGCTAGTCACAGAGGACCATATATTATACAATTACACTGATATGCAATGTTCGTGTAAATCCATAGAGACAGAAAATAGACTGGTGGTTGCCTAGGTTGTTGGGGGAAATGAAGAATGAAAGTTAATGGGCAGAGTTTTTTGGGGGGAGGGTCAGGGTGGGAGGTGGGGTGATGAATATACTCTAACATTAACTGTGGTAATAATTGTACAACTCTAAATATACTAAATTACTAAACTACTGAATTATCTACTTTAAATTGGGGAATTGTATGGTACATGAATTAAGATGAATAAAGCTGTTATACATATGTATTAAAAAGAAACAGTGAATATCATTATGCAAATAACTACGTTACTTATATGTACGACAATTTAGATCACAACTTCCTAAAAAAGCAAAGGTTGTTTAAGCATAATTATGTATTTTAGCAATATAAATTTGGCAAAATCAAAATGTTTACCCACATACGTCACAAAGGTCCTCAATAAATGTTTATAGTAAGTGATCAGGAAACTAAACCTAATGCTAACCTTGATCTTTAAAAAGAGACACCAGATTTGGCTTCTTTGTCTTTGATTCCTAATGTATTAAAAGTTCAACTTTGGGGCTTCCCTGGTGGTGCAGTGGTTGAGAATCTGCCTGCCAATGCAGGGGACACGGGTTCGAGCCCTGGTCTGGGAAGATCCCACATGCCGCGGAGCAACTAGGCCCGTGAGCCACAACTACTGAGCCTGCGCGTCTGGAGCCTGTGCTCCGCAACGGGAGAGGCCACGATAGTGAGAGGCCTGCGCACCGCGATGAAGAGTGGCCCCCACTTGCCACAACTAGAGAAAGCCCTCGCACAGAAATGAAGACCCAACACAGCCAAAAATTAATTAATTAATTAAAATACTTATTAAAAAAAAAAAGTTCAACTTTGAGTTTTTACCTTATAAGACTGAAATCAAGCCTGGCCATGTCAGCAGTATCTTCTGGGATATTACGAGCCAAGATGCCTAATTTAACAAAGTTAGAGTATTAGGTTCAAAAAACAAGTCAGAATAAGGTACTTCTTTCCAACATGATCCCATCAATCAAGTTAAAGCCCCTAGCATTGCCTAATTAAGAATACCAGACAGTACAAAACTCAGATTAGTGGGTATACTTAAAAATTGTTTGCATCAGTTCCTGATTCCCTTTTTCTTGAGCAACAAAACATAAAAGGAATTTTCATATAACTGTTGTCAGTTCCATCACTCCATGTACTCCCATAAATAGTGAAGCATTTTGAAAGAACTCCTCTGAAAGTCAGTTACACTGTGATGCTTTATTCTAAGTTTGGAATCATCATAAAAGTTTTTTCACACTCTAAAATGTAAGTATTTTCATTAACTCCAGCAGGAAATATCACACTCTAACTTATTTATCAGGCCAGGACTAATAGCAAGCAGAGGAATCCATCAGGTAATAAAGCAAACCAGATTTTAAACAGGTTCTAATGTGTTATGAACTTTAGCAGCACATGTGACAAAACCAGTATAACCTCACAGATAATTTTTTTTCAGCTATGACCTGCCTTTTTCCTTATCCCTTTGTTTATTCTACAAAGTAACTGAAAACCACTGATTGTTTTAAATTGAAGGTATCAACCACTTACCAGCATGGACTGCAGGATGCAAGGTTTTCACACGCCCCCCTAACATTTCAGGAAATCCAGTTACCTCAGAGACATCTCTGAAAACAGATAAACAGAATATTGCTAGTGCTTCTGCTGAGTTGTCATTTTACATTTTACACCATTCCAAAGCCTCTTCCAACATTTTTTCAGAGCCTGGATTTTCAGAATTCAGAAAATGAATCATAAGCCATACTAATGAAATATTAAGAAATAAATTCAACTCACAAGTAATTTGGCAATATACAACAAAGTATTAATATTCTAATCTCAGAAACAGACTAAAGAGAAAGCAAGGATTTATTTTTATGATTAAACAAGCATAAAGACAGCAAAGTAAATGAGTGGGGCAATAAAGATTGTTTAGTAAAGTGATGTTGGTATTAGAATAACTGGTTAACACTATGCAAATACAAATTCCGAATCAAAAGTTTGAGCACTTTAATAAAAGTACCAAAATTAAGTATGTGAGGAATGCTTTCAAAACATTGAACAAAGGACTGATCTATGTAAATTTAAAAACTTTTTACTCAATACATGAAAAGAAAATGTAAGCTGGAAAAAGATAATCACAAAATATGACAAAGGGACACATAAAAGACAGCATTTAAATATCGATCCATATCACCAAACTTACCTGAACCCTCTCTGCCAGAATTTACAAGCAAATTTTTAAAAACCCACAATATGTGAAAAAAGCAAGAAGCAAGACCATCTATCTTCTGTATGAGCTATGAAATAAAAAAATATGCTTATAAAAACACTGGAAGGAAACACATCAACATGTTGAACATGGTTACCAGAGATGCTAAGAGAAGAGAGACTGACTCTTAAGAGTTGAATTTTAATGATGTCTACAGTTTCACTAAAGAGCCAGTCAAAACAGATCATATGCATCCTGCAAATCACAACCTCCTTCTTGCCCAACAGACAGTCCACCTAAATTAATCTGTTGTGGCTGAGGAGGGCTCTGAAATGAGGACTCTGGGGGGTCCCAACTCCTTACTCTGTAAATATGAACAGAAGTTACTAAATTTCTCTGGGCCTCATCTTCCTCTTCCACAAAGGTGGTTAAGTAGTTTACCAATCTCACAGCCTGGCTGGGAGGAGTAAATAACGTTATTTTACTCAGTGCTTGGAATACATTACTTTCTGGTCAACGTCATCACACTAGGTTCTGATTGGACTTAACTTAGAAAGCAAGTTGTGCCTTACCTGACTGCCAGACCAGCATCTCTGAGAGCTTTTGCAGTCCCTCCAGAAGCGATCAGATGCAAACCCACAGAAGCTAGGTTCCTGGCAAATTCCACAAGGCCGGTTTTGTCAGAGACACTAAATAAGGCTGAAACAGAAAACATTTCTCATCACTCGCTGTACATTATATTCCTCAAGGCCGGGAAGCGGGGGTTGTATATTGGGGGCAGTCGGGAATCTCAAGGCCCTCACTACCCAGACCTTGACCCGGGGCCGGGTCTGCCGCCAGCGAACCGCACTACCGCGGGCCGGGGCCTAGCAGACCGCAGCGCCGCCTCCCACCCTGCCGGGCCCACGCAGCTCCCGCCCGGCCGCCGCCATTGCCGGAGTTTAAGGTCGCCGCGTGACACGGATGCCGATGGCGCGGCACCTCCAGGGCGCCAAGGGGCTCACCGAGCTGGCCGGGTGCCATGGCTGCAGGCGGCGAAACCCCAGGGAGCGCGGGGCACAAAAGCGGAGACGCCACGTGCGGAGGGGAGGGGCGGTGCGGCCACAATTTATGCCGGAAGGAAGCGGGGCGGACCCGGTGGGCACCTGATCCGTCACGTGACCCAACCCTCCCCCTGTTCAATTTCAGACGCGGAATTGGAGCCTCGGGTCTGTAAGGGAATGCGGGGTGGGGTGCGGTGCAGCTGGCTTCCTAAATCCAGAACTGGAAGGGATCACCGCCTACAGTCTCACACTCCGAGAGTTGATTTGTCCCTGCCCTCAAAATGTGGTCGCCCCAAGCCTCAGGAGCTAACTCCTGTTGCCCAGGGCAGCCTGTCCCGGAGGCTGATCAAAGTGTCAGAAGCCCTGACGGAGGAATCAAGAAAAACACGAGGAAAAGTTCTTAGAGCAGCAAAGCTAGAAAGCATCTTGGCAATCATCTGCCTTCCTCCCGTTTCAATATATTAAAAAAAGTAAAACGAAGGCCTAAAGATTAAGTGACTCCACAGTTCCCAGAGGCAAAATGAAGTGAAATTGACATTCATTTGCGTTTTGGATTCCACACTATACAATAGCCTGAAATCTGCTTATGAAAGGTGGTGTCTTCTGGCAAATCGGTAAATATTTAACTCAAGCCTGGATGAGAGGAATGATAATGGTTGGGGTGGGGTCGAGGGGAATGCCATTTTTTATTTTGGCTGCGCCTTGAGGCTTGAGGGATCTTAGTTCCCCAAAGGGGATTGAACTCGGCTTCCTGCAGTGAAAGCACCGAGTCCTAACCACTGGACCGCCAGGGAATTCCTGGGGATGCTTTTCTTAATCCATGAAAAATAGGGAAAGCAAAACTGAACACATTCATTTCTTTTTGAAAATAACATCTTTGCCACAAAATATACACATGTTGCTGTCTAAAGAAATCTTTTAAAAATGTTCCTTGTTAGAATTATATTACAAAATAATAGTGCTGCCTATCTTTTATACTCTGTCTTGGGCTCACAGCTGCAGAAAAAAAAAAGTCGTCTCTTACCCACATGCTATTTATTTCTGTTTTTCCTCTTCTCCGATTTTTCCAGTCTCTTCTTTACTCCCCAAGGTGTATACCTATTGGCTAGAATCAAGGGCTGTATTTTATAACCTCTGAATATGTGAACACTTTGCTCTGAATATTTCTCACATTTCTAAGAGAAATATATTAAGATTATAATGGTGTCTTCAGAGTGTGTTTGCCAACTTTGAATTTAAAAAGACAAAGTTCATAGCTCGTAATAAAGGAAATTTCCCTGGCCAGTCACTGTAGGTTTTTATAGGATACAAAAAGCAGAAAATAATGCAGAGATTTAGTGATAAGAGGAAAATAAACAGCACTTAGGCACTGGGCATTTTTCCTGCATGTGAATTTCAAATATTTAATATAATAAATATTTATTGAGCCCTGTCTGCCTGCATGGCAGAAATACAGTGTCAGAAAGACAAAGATGAATATCAACTAATCACTGTTCTCAAGGAGCTCATGATGGAATGTAAGTGTAGCAACATAGTTAGGTACAACTAGAAAATACTAATAGAAAGAGAAAACATGGGATTAAACTGATTTTTGTAGAGGTCCTTTGGAATGCTGCCATATATACTAAAAAAGAATGAACTGTGGGTTCCAGACCAAGATACAACTCTCTTCATTTAATGATGTTTGCTAAGATTAGTTCTAACTAATCCTGCCATAGTGTTAAAGTTCAGACTTGATAACTATCTCATATGTTAATGGCAAGAGGAGTAAATGAATTTTTTACTAGCTTTGTGATTCTGACCACATCACTACATCTTTGAGGACTTTAGTTGCCATGTGTGTAATAAGGGCATAATATTTGTTCTGTAAGCTTCAGATTGTGAGATGCAAATTAATTTATTGAAAATACAAACTATAAAGTGACTAATAAGGGGAACAAAGAAGCATATTTCCTTCTTGGTTCATTCCCTTGATATAGTTGACCAAGTGTGTATCTCTCTGGACTTCATAGTATGCCCTCCTTAAAAATGCTAGCCACAAGCAAGCTAGTGTGTCAGAAATGAAACGAGAGATATTTTCATAAAGATGTGGATTCACCTTCTAAGGGTCTCTCACTAGCATTCCTGTTCCAGACAGACAGAAAAGAACATGCGTGCACTATAATGATTATATTTTCATTTCTTCTCTTCTTACTTCACACCCCTCCCAAAGGAAGCTTAAAGAACCTGAAATCGTCTTTATATATCTAAAAACATTTGATATGTTTATAAGTAATTTCAATTTCTCAAGTGTGCTATTATCTGTTTTTCTTCTATCTTGTTTATTCTTTGTGTAAACTTATCATTTCCTCCAAAAAGCCTCCATTCTACTCCCAAATCTGTGAACTCCTACTAGACTCTAAGGATTAGTAAGGCTGCTCATTTTGGGCCAACTTGCTCTAAGGGTTTACCACTCACATGGATATAGTCTGCCATATAAAGTGATTCCCAGGAGCTTGGATAATCGGATTAATGCATTAAGGATTATCAATAAAATTTCTCTCTAATCTACAGGTTAAACTATCTTATGACATATTAATGAATCTGAACATTTTCCTTGAAGGTTCTAGTGAAATAGGAGGGAAGGGGGGCAGAGCACAACCTTTAAAAGAATGACATAGCTTGAGGACATGACATAAACTGATTAGAACCAGATAGATCCAAGATGGCTAGACCTTGAGCTCACTGTAACACATCAGCAAGCAAAATGACACACCCATAGGCGCCATGACAGTTCCAAGGCAGACCATAAAGATCAAAAAGTGGGCGGTGGCCTAATTCCTAGAAATCCCCACTCCTTCCCCAAAATAGATGGAATACTCCTCCCACTCATTAGCCTGTGAAATTACCCACCCCTATAAAAGCTGACAACCCCCATACCCTGGTGCCATCTCTCGCCTTCTGAGCTGGCCCACACTCTGTCTGTGGAGTGTGTTTCTTTCTAAATAAATCCGCTTCTTACCTATCACTTTGTCTCTCACTGAATTCCTTCTGGGACAAGACATCAAGAACCTGAGCTTCATTAAGTCCTGAGACCAGGTGTGTGATCTCAGTTAAAAGACCGTGGGTTCAAGTCCCAATCTGAGTTGCAAGGTTTCACTAGGGGTGTTCTGAAATGTAAAGTTGGCAATAATACAAAGAATGAATTAGAAGAACTGTAATCAGAAAAACCACTTAAGAAATCACACAAACCCTAATCAAAGACCTAAAAGCATGGAAAAGAAGAGATTTATTGCAGAGAAAATCAGGGGTAAAACCTCCAGCACATGGAGATGAACTGCATAAGAGAAACATGAAGTGGAAAGAAATAAGGGAGGCTCCACCATTTCTAGCTTGGCCATCTGAGTTGCTGTGAAGCAAATCACTAACATTAGAAAAAAGAGAGAGAGAGAGAGAAAGAACAGTTTTGGTGTGTGTGTCTATTTTTATTTGAGGTCAACGTGAGCATTTGGGTAAATTTGCATTTCTGTTACCAAGGCTGTTGCGCCAGATCCTACCGCGGCCCATCCCTCGAATGGAAACCAATTATTCTTATATTCTTATATAATTATATTCAATTATATTCTAAGTTTCAGGAGGAAGCTGCAAAGAGAAAAAAAACAAGAACTAGTTAGAACCATCTACGCCCAAGATGGTGGAAGATTTGACTTCCAGTAGACCTTGAGCCTCATTATACACTCATTGTAACACATTAGTATGCTAAATGACACATCCACCATTGCCGTGACAACAACCCCAAAAGCCCATACAAAGACTGAAAAGGAGTGTTGCATCATTCCAAACCACACCCCTGTTCTTGGATAACTCATGAATATTCCTCCCATTTTTTCCAATTCCCTTGCTTTTACCTCAACCTTCCTATATATTTGGTGTCTCCGCCCGAATTGGGTTGAGAAGTTGATTTGTGAACTAGGTTCCTGCTTCTCTATACTTTGGCTATTGAATAAAGCTTGTACTGTTGCAGTCTCAGCATCTGCTGTTGGCTGCGTGAATCTGCTTGGAAAAACAACTTCCCTGGCCGAGACAAACGGTCTTGGCTTGGGGCTAGGACCCTGGCATGTGTCTAGTTGACCAATTCGATAACATTTCTAGATGTTGATTTTGAAGTATAAATAACAAAATGAAAATATACAGTAAGTTTTTGGGAATACAAATGCAAATCAGGAATGGACATGAGGCTAAAGATAAATAGATTTGGAAATTTAATGACACTGAAGTAGTAGTTGAAGTCTGAAAGATGATAAACTGCCTTAATTAGGCCCAGCAAATAGCTTAAGTCAGAAGGCCAAAGAAAGGATCTGCTTGAGCAAACACTTAATGCCCTAGAGTGCATGTGGATTTTAACCATGTAGCCTTCGTATAATTAATACAATGGCTGATAGAGTAATACAAAATTGGTATTACGGCAAGTGTTCATCTGGTGAATATTTATTGAAGATGATATTCATTCACTCACTCACAAATTCATTCAAAAAATATTTACTGGTGGCTTACTATGCAATGAGGATGCAAAGGTGGACCAAACAGATTAAAAAAAAGAAATCTCTGCCATCACAGAATTTATATCTCAGAGGAGGAGACAGTCAATAAACAACAGAAATGCATAAAATGTACAGGGTGTTGGATACGGAGACACTTCATCCCTGTGGGAAAAAATAAAGCAGGGAAGAGGGTAGGACAGAAGAGACCTGCAATTTTAAGTAGGCTCATCAGAGAATTTCATACTGAGAAGGTACATTTGACTAAAGAACTGATGATGGGGGAGGGGTAGGAAGTCATAAGGTATTTGGCAGAGACTATTCCAGGCAGAGAGAATAGCAAGTGCAGCGGCCCTGCATAAGGGCGTGCCTGCCAGGTTGAAGGAATGGCAGGGAGGGCAGTGTGGCTGCAACAGAGGGAGCAATACTAAGAAAGAAGGAGCAATGTTGGCAGTCAGATTGTACAGGGCTTTCTGGGCCACTGTAAAGACTTTGGCTTTTACACTGAGAAGGGAAGACGCTGGAGAGCTTTGAGCAGGAGTGAGGTCCAGCTTATGTTTTAATGTGTTCACTCCAGTTGTACAAGAGTGAGGGTGAAAGCAAGGAGATCCCTAAAGAGACTCCCTGTGCTATGCGGCTGCTTCCCACTAGCTAACTATTCTACATTTGGTAGTGTATGTATGTCGATGCTACTCTCACTTTGCCCCAGCTTCCCCCTCCGCCCGTGTCCTTAAGTCCATTCTCTACATCTATGTCTTTATTCCTGACCTGCCTCTACGTTCATCAGTACCATTGTTTTTTTTTTTTTAGATTCCATATATATGTGTTGGCATACAATATTTGTTTTTCTCTTTCTGACTTACTTCACTCTGTATGACTGACTCTAGGTCCATCCACCTCACTACAAATAACTCAGTTACATTTCTTTTTATGGCTGAGTAATATTCCATTGTATATATGTGCCACATCTTCTTTATCCATTCATCTGTCGATGAACTAATACCTTTTAAATAAGTAAGTGTTTGCTAGAAGAAGAGATAGGGGAGTAGAGACTGTATTCAAGAGAGGAGAAACCAGTATGTGCAAAAGTCAAGAGGAAGGGAAGATTACCATCTATGGAAAAAAGTGGAAGAAGCCTTGTATATCTCAAATGTAGAAAGTAAGGGGCAGAGGTATAGCTGGGGTATTGGAATGGGTCTATTTGAATAGTGAATTTTAGTCTTATTTCTAAGGGTAATGATAATAAGCAACTGAAGAGTTTTAAGTAAGGAAGCAACTCAACAGATTTGAATTTTAAAAAAACCTTCTGTTTGCTGTGTGGAAAATAGTTTGGAAGGAAACTGGAGGGGATGTAGGCGATGACAAAGAGAAATTGATAGTAGTTTAGATCAAGGTAGTGACAATAGTGATGGAGGAAAGTGAATAGACTCAAGTAATGTTTAGGAGGTAGAATCAATAGCATTAGTGAATGACAGGATGTGGCAAATGAGAGAAGAAAGAATCTTAAATAACTACAGTTTTCTCTTTTGAGTAACTGCCATTAACTGAGATGGGGACACTGATAAAAGGACAGGTGACAGTGGGGGTGGGGGTGGTGGTGGTGGGAGGGGGTGGGAGATAAGGAACTCTGTTTAGGACATATTACATTGGAGGTTTCTGACAAAGTTGTTAATGGAAATGATGAAAAGAAGTCTGGCCTGGAGATGTCAGTCTGGCCCCTCAGCATATCAATGGTAGTGAAATTTCCCTGGATGAGGAAATTTGGGGAAGGGGATTGCCGAGTGAAAAGAGGGCTTTGGACAAAGTGTTCAGGACAAAGCTTAAGATGTCACAAAAGCCAAGGACAGAGAGTAAAAAAAGCTGTCAAATATTTTAACTATTGTTGGAAAGCAACACGAAGACCTAAAAGTGACTGTTGCGATTAGCATTGTTGTCATTGTCGAGGTCAGTCGTGGTGTTGGTAAGATCAGCTTCAGTGGAGTGGTGGTAGCAGAAGCCAGGCAGGAGGAAGAACGCCAGGCAATACTGAAATGCGTCCGATGTTGATGATGGTGAATTTATAGAGATTGTTGAAATGCGTGATTTTCCTCTAGCAGCTTGGTAGTCCTCATACAGACACAAAGAAGGCAGATGGTTCATTTCATCCAGGATTGGGGTTTTGACAGGAGGATGAGAAAAGAACAAGAGTCAATGGACTTTGGTATTTTGGTAAGTGTGATTGACTTGACGGGCCATGAAATATAAGCTGGGTAGGGAGAGAAGTAAAAGCCAAGAGGAAGGCTGTAGCACGTGAAGATGAAGAACAGTTAGGGGTCATGGAAACCTGGAAGGATGGAAGCACTGTTTTAGAGAGTGGGTTTATAGGGTGGAGCAGTCTTGGGTATTGACAATATTCAGAATGTGACCATGGGAGTGGGAAGTTAAGGTGGAGTGTGGGGAAGGTCATTGGGATGCCCAGGACTGTGCCAGTTTATGTCTCTTGTCCTAGGGTACTTGTTAATACCACCAACTTTTACTTTCAAAAACATGCCTATTTGGACAATAAATTGTATGGTCCAAATGAAGTTTTATCATTTTGATAATTGAATAATATGTAACTCTATAAGAAATACCAATTCTAATAATATATAAGGTAGGAATTTCTTAAAGGCAGTTATAATGGATTATGTTCATAAATTCATATTACGTTTAACATTTTCAGGTACCTTTTTTCATTTTGGCAGTTACTTTAGCTCCTCTAGATATTTAAGGAATTTAAAATTAAAGCCAAATTATTATTATTTTCAATATTGATACTAAGAATTGATTCAGACAAGAATCAACAGCGAAAATGGGGCTCCAGCTACTACGCAGTGCCTTTTTAGATTATGGACATTCTGGGCTAAGATTTACAAAAAAGTCCTTTAGTTTTTACTTAGTTTTGATGATTGAAGTTCCTTTTCCAATCACCTGCTAAGTAGACCAGTCCACAGCTGGAACTGGCCTTTTTCTTGTCAGTCCTCCTATCTTATTCTTCCCAGATATAACTGCCTGGATTTTCAAGTACCTGCTAATGCCCTGGGTCTTTCTGGTCATCCCCACCCAACTGTTGAGTTCCTCTGCCACTTATCTTTGATTACTGGTGTCACACATTTGTCAGAACCGGGGCTGAAGATTACCACTTAACCTCAGCCTCCATCATATTTCACCCTTGGCTAAATAGTCACCATCAGTTTTTGTAGATTTTATACAGTTCTCTCAGTACCTGGACTGCTGCTATCCTATGTTTTCAAAAATAAGATATCATAATGAATTCATCCCAAGATAAAACAAAGAGCTCTTATGTTATTTTTCCTTCTAAAGGCTTTCTTGATCACTCCCTTTCCCACATAGATTAATTCTTTCTTCTCTGATCCTGGAGCTTACTTTAATTATAACACCTTTAACATTATACTGCATTAATTTCTTTGTAAAACTGTCTACCTCATTACATTTGATAGACAGGGACTATGTTTTATTTTTCTGTCTTTACCTGAATGCCTAATAAAATAACTAGTAAACAACAGGCATTAACCATTGAGCTTAAAATATGGGGCTCTACGACCCTCTATGCCTAACCTTTGTCATCTCAAATTCATAGACACCATCACTCATTCATAGAGATCTTGGCACCAGGCTTACAGTCTTTCTTTCTACCTCAACTCCTATGATTATCTTGGTGACATCAATATCCCCATCAATGACCCATTCAATGCTCTGGTCTTTGAGGTCCTTGACTCTAAGTATAAAAAAGATATCTTGGGCTTCCCTGGTGGCGCAGTGGTTAAGAATCCACCTGCCAATGCAGGGGACACGGGTTTGACCCCTGGTCCAGGAAGATCCCACATGCCATGGAGCAACTAAGCCTGTGCGCCACGACTACTGAGCCTGCGCTCTAGAGCCTGCGAGCTATTGAGCCCGCTTGCCACAGCTACTGAAGCCTGTGCACCTAGGGCCCATGCTCTGCAACAACAGAAGCCACCACAATGAGAAGCCCGCGCACTGCAACAAACAGTAGCCCCCCGCTCGCTGCAACTAGAGAAAGCCCGCACACAGCAACAAAGACCCAATGCAGCCAAAAATAAAAAAATAAAAATAAATTTAAAAAAATATATCTCAAAAACTCTAAATCAATACAAATTTTGTGGGCAAAATTTTCTGGGTAAAATTCCTTGGAATATTCCTGGATTAACTCCTACCAATATATTATTAAAACTGGTATTCCAGTGTGAATTCTACTTACTAATGGCATTGGAACCAAGTGAAAAAATATTCTTAGGTGAATCATAACTTACTGCCCAAATCAGCACAGACCTAACAACCTCTGCCTTTTGAATTGGATTGTTTAGTCCATTCACATTTAATGTTATTATTGATATGTTTGAATTTATGTCTGCCATCTTGATATTTGTTTTCTATGTCTCATGTCTTGTTCCGTTGCTCTTTCATTACTGTGTTCTTTTGGATTAAGTGGATATTTTCTAATGTACAATTTTAATTCCTTTACTGATTTTTAGTTATATTTTAAAGTCATTTTTCTCAGTGGCTGCTCTAGGGATTATGATGCACCACTTAATTTATCAGAAATTACTTCTGATTTATACTAACTTAATTCCAATGAGATATAGAAGACTTGCTCCATTATAGTTCCTTTTCTTGTTACAAATCCAACAATGCAGTGTAATAATCGTTGTTTTATGTAATCATATGTCCTTTGAAGAAATTAAGAGAAGAAAAAATATATTTACCAAGTTTTTATGTTAACAATCTTATTAGCCATTTCCAGTACTTTTATTTCTTTTTGTGGATTTGAGTCACTGTCTGATTTCACTTCCTTTCCTCATTATAGCTTCCTTCTTCCCCACTTCTTTGTCTTGTTATTGTTAAATATATTATACCTTTATATGCTATCAGCCCCCAAATTCAATTTTTTACTAATTATTTTATGCTATTTTTTAAAAAAAGTCATTTAGGAGAAGAAAGGAGAAGACAAATGAAATTATACTATCTTTTGTAGTTACTACATAATTGCTTTTACTGGTACTCTTTGTTTTTTCATGTGCATTCGGATTACACTCTGATGTTACTTCCTTTCTGTCTAAAGAAATTCATTTAGTATTTTTTGCAAGGCAGGTCTGCTAGCAGCAAATTTTTTCAGTCTGTTTATCTGGGAATATCTTTCTTTCTGTCTTCATTTTCAGACGGTAGTTTTGCTACATGTAGGATTCTTGCTTGGCAACTTTTTTTCTTTAAGTACACTGAATATGTCCTAACTGCCCTCTGGTCCCCCTTGTTTTCGATAAGTCAACTACTAATCTTATTGGAATTCCCTTGTACATGATGAATCATTTTCTTTTTCTGCCTTTAAGATTTTTCTCATTGTCTTTGTATTTTAACATTTGACTGTGATATGCCTAACTGTGGATGTCTTTGGTTTTACCCTACTTAGAGTTCATGTGTAAATTAACATTTTCATCAAATCTGGGAAGTTTTCAGACATTATTTCTTCAGATATTTATTTCTGTACCCATCTCTCTCTCCCCTTCCTCTAGGATGCCCATTATACACATGTTGGCATGTATAATGGTGCCCCATATTTTCTAAGGTTCTGTTTATTTTTTTCATTCTCTTTTCTTTCTGTTCTTCAGATTGTATAATCTGTAGGGATCTATCTTTAAGTTCACTCATTCCTTCTCTGCCAGCTCTTATCTACTGTTGAATGCCTCTAGTGAATATATCATTTCCATTATTGTATTTTTCAACTCTAGAATTTCCATATCATTCTTTTTAAAATAATTTCTATCTTTTTATTGATATTATTATTTCAATGAATTATTATCATACTTTAATTCTTTTAACAAGATTTCTTTTAGTTCTTTGAACATATTTACAATAACTACTTTAAAGTTTTGCCTGCTATCCCAAATTTGGGCTTCCTCAAAGGTAATTTCTGTTGTCTGTTTTGTCTTGTTTTTTAAACTAGGACACTTTTGTGAGTGAAAGTCATTGTTATTTAATAAATACACTGGGGCAAAATGCATAAACTCTCATGGTCCTGGTAAAACTGGGATGTAAAGTTACACTTAAAACGCAATGTGACACTTGAAAAACTTAACAAATTGAGATTACCAATATTTCCTTCTGGATTTCTATATCCAGAAATGATTCATTTCTGAGACACATAAATCTTTGTTCAGAAAGGAATATATAAGTTTAGGAACTTGACTTGATACAGGTAAATACTTTGATACTTTCTCTTGGGGAAAATCCTAAAAGTCAAAAATTAGGAAGTGTGCTTACAGTTACTGCGTGTGGCACATACTTGGTTGCCTACTCAAAATTTCACTTCCCCCTACTTCTTACTGGCAGAACCTCAATTTTATTCCAGTTTACCCCTTTAAGAAGATCATATCCTTATGGAAGGAGCTTTTAATTATAATCACATTTCCCTTGGCAGTGATGGGTTTATGGGTGCATATATGACCAATTTTGGGGATAATAAGACATGCAGAAGATCTATTGGAGGGTCTTTTTAAAAATCTCTTAGAAGCTCAAGGAAGACGTAACCCCTTTTCTTCTGTTGGATACGATTCTTAGAGCATGACAACAACCTTTTAACTACCTCTTTTAACTATAAGATCTACCTTGAGAAGAAAGAAAGATGAGAGTAGTCTGGGCTTTTGATGCCATCATGATGCCTCTGAATTAACCATATCTTGAGCCACTCCCACATTCAAACTTCTTATTACTTGAGTAAGTCAATGTCTTTTTTTTTAAGCCAGTTGATTTCGAGTCTTCTATACAGGTATTTTAAAATGTTCTAAGAGATTTTTAAAAATTAAAAAATAAATAATTGTTTCAGAAAGAGACTAGCAAAGGATAGGACTCATTCACACTTAACACAGTGTGTGGTTGACTTGAACTGTCTCATCCTGGTCTGTCCAATATGGTAGCCACTAGCTACATATGACTATTGAGCACTTGAAATGTGCCTAGTCTGAACTAAGAGTTCTGTAAGTGTAAAGTAAACACCATCATTTGAAGACTTAGAACCAAAATAACAAGACATATAAAATGTCTAATAGGGCTTCCCTGGTGGCGCAGTGGTTGAGAGGCTGCCTGCCAATGCAGGGGACACGGGTTCGAGCCCTGGTCTGGGAGGATCCCACATGCCGTGGAGCGGCTGGGCCCGTGAGCCACAATTGCTGAGCCTGCGTGTCTGCAGCCTGTGCTCCGCAACGGGAGGGCCTGCGATGGTGAGAGGCCCGCGCACCGCGATGAGGAGTGGCCCCCGCTTGCCACAACTGGGGAAGGCCCTCGCACAGAAGCGAAGACCCAACACAGCCATAAATAAATAAATAAATAAATAAATAAATAAATAAATAAAAAAGAGTTTTCATCACAAAGGAAAAAACTTTAAAAAAAAATGTCTAATAATATTAATTGATTACATGTTTAAATAACAATATTTAGGACATATTGGGTTAAATAAAATAAATTATTTAAATTAATTTTACTTTTTTGTCTTTTTACTTTCTTTTCAAGATTTTTTCTGATGTGGACCATTTTTAAAGTCTTTATTGAATTTGTTAAAATATTGCTTTTGTTTTATGTTTTGATTTTTTGGCCACAACGCATGTGGGATCTTAGCTCCCCCACCAGGGATGGAACCCACGCCCCCTGCATTGGAAGGCAAAGTCTTAACCACTGGACCACCAGGGAAGTCCCTCTTTTTCCTGTTTTTAATGTGACTATTAGAAAATTGAAAACTACTTATGTAGTTTCCATTATATTTCTACCGAACAGCACTGCTCTAGACAGAATCAAAGAATTGTCACATCATATGCAAATTGGGGTAAGGTACAGAATTCCTTGACATGCATTATACTTGATACTTTTCAAATACAATTTATACAGCAAGAGTCAAATATAAATTGCAAATTTTAGGAATTGTCTGAAATTAGAAATGTGGTATACTTGATTTTGTCAGAATTCTTAGAATTTCCAGAGACTTAGAATTGATTATACAAAATCTAGTCTACCTAAATTCAGGATTTGGGTACCAGATTTTACAGATGTATTCTTCATATCTTCCTCCTGTCTCTGAGATATTAAATAATGTTCAGGGAAAATGTATGTTGTATTACTTCAATTCTCTAGATCAGAAATCTAAGTTCCTCTGACTCTAAAATCCTAGATTTTGAGTTCTGTGAAAAGGAATGTTTCTAACAATAGAAAAAGCTAAATTAAAATTTGACTTTAAAAACCTAATCTTCATTAGGAAAAAACAGAAATAGAACAAAGCTTGATATAGACTCTCCTTATGCTCCTATAGGACTTAAAGGAAGTGCCTTTATTTCTCATGCTGAAAAGTGATCATCATGTGAAAGTGTTGTTTCCTTTCAGGGTTGCTTGCCAACATGCCAGTTTTTAAATTCGGAAAAAAAATAGTTGAATATATGTTACTGAACACAAGTTTGTGTGCCTGATGCACAGTGAGGCCAAACAAACTGAAATGTTGGAGTTTGGAGCAGAGAAAGGTTTATTGCAGGGCCAAGCAAGGAGAATGGGTGGCTCATGCTCAAAAACCCTGAACTCCCCAGGGTTTCAGGGAGAAGTTTTTATAGGCAAAATTTGGGATGAGGGCTGCAGGGTGTGTAACATTCCTCTGATTGGCTGGTGGTGAGGGAAAACAGTCCTGTCACCTCATCACCAGGCAACCAGAACAAAGTCTGCACACAGTGGAAGATAATGAAGACTTTGACCCCCTTCCCAAATGACTCTCCCTTTAAAAATGTTCGTAGTCGAGCAAAATCTTCGGAGTTGGTTTTTAGACATTAGTCCACTTTCTCCTCAGGTTGCTGGCCTCCTGAATAAAGCAACATTTCCTTTCCAACCAACACTTGTCTCTTGAGTACTGGCTTTTGAGCAGTGAGCAGCTGAACCTGAGTTCAGTAACTCACTTTTCTCTACACTTTATGTAGATTAACTCATTTAATCAGGTGTACTTTCTCAGAATTTATTCATAAAAATCAAACTATAAATACAACATATTACAAATTACAACATATTTTCAGAGCTTAAAACCAATATCCTAAGTGTTTGAAGAGAAAAGGTCTGTCTACAAGGTTAAACTAAAATCTTCAACCTAACACCTGGAAAAGTTCCATATAAAAATCAATAGCAAAAGAAAAATATTTTCAGTCACTTGGCACAATAAGAGCAAAATAAAATACTTGGATGTTTTTCTTGAAGCAAAAATTGTGTAACCCTTCAAGAGTAGAAAAAAGGAGGAAACTTACACAAGCCCCTTAGATAGCCTCATCCACCAGAGGGCGGACAGCAGAAGCAAGAAGAACTACAATCCTGTAGCCTGTGGAACAGAAACCATATTCACAGAAAGACAGACAAGATGAAAACACAGAGGGCTATGTACCAGATGAAGGAACAAGATAAAACCCCAGAAAAACAACTAAATGAAGTGGAGATAGGCAACCTTCCAGAAAAAGAATTCAGAATAATGAAAGTGAAGATGGTCCAGGACCTCGGAAAAAGAATGGAGGCAAAGATTGAGAAGATGCAAGAAATGTTTAACAAAGACCTAGAAGAATTAAAGAACAAACAAACAGAGATGAACAATACAATAACTGAAATGAAAAATACACTAGAAGGAATAAATAGCAGAATAACTGAGGCAGAAGAACTGATAAGTGACCTGCAAGACAGAATGGTGGAATTCATTGCTGCGGAACAGAATAAAGAAAAAAGAATGAAAAGAAATGAAGACAGCCTAAGAGACCCTTGGGACAACATTAAAAGCAACAACATTCTCATTATAGGGGTCCCAGAAGGTGAAGAGAGAGAAAAAGGACCAGAGAAAATATTTAAAGAGATTATAGTCAAAAACCTCCCTAATATGGGAAAGGAAATAGCCACACAAGTCCAGGAAGCACAGCGAGTCCCATAAAGGATAAACCCAAGGAGAAACATGTCGAGACACATAGTAATCAAACTGGCAAAAATTAAAGACAAAGAAAAATTATTGAAAGCAGCAAGGGAAAAAAGACAAATAACATACAAGGGAACTCCCATGAGGTTAACAGTTGATTTCTCAGCAGAAACTCTACAAGCCTGAAGGCAGTGGCATGATATACTTAAAGTGATGAAAGGGAAGAACCTACAACCAAGATTACTCTACCTGGAAAGGATCTCACTCAGAATTGATGGAGAAATCAAAAGCTTTACAGACAAGCAAAAGCTAAGAGAATTCAGCACCACCAAACCAGCTCTACAACAAAGGCTTAAGGAACTGCTCTAAGTGGGAAACACAAGAGAAGAAAAGGACCTACAAAAACAAACACAAAACAATTAAGAAAATGGTCATAGGAACATACATATCGATAATTACCTTAAACGTGAATGGATTAAATGCTCCAACCAAAAGACACAGGCTTGCTGGATGCATACAAAAACAAGACCCATATATATGCTGTCTACACGAACCCAATTCAGAACTAGGGACACATACAGACTGAAAGTAAGGGGATGGAAAAAGATATTCCATGCAAATGGAAATCAAAAGAAAGCTGGAGTAGCAATACTCATATCAGATAAAATAGACTTTAAAATCAAGAATGTTACAAGAGACAAGGAAGGACACGACATAATGGTCAAGGGATCAATCCAAGAAGAAGATATAACAATTATAAATATATATGCACCCAACATAGGAGCATCTCAATACATAATGCAAATGCGAACAGCTATAAAAGAGGAAATCGACTGTAACACAATAATAGTGGGGGACTTTAACACCTCACTTACACCAATGGACAGATCATCCAAAATGAAAATAAATAAGGAAACAGAAGCTTTAAATGACACAATAGACCAGATAGATTTAATTGATATTTATAGGACATTCCATCCAAAAACAGCAGATTACACTTTCTTCTCAAGTGTGCATGGAACATTCTCCAGGATAGATCACATCTTGGGTCACAAATCAAGCCTCAGTAAATTTAAGAAAATTGAAATCATATCAAGCATCTTTTCTGACCACAACGCTATGAGATTAGAAATGAATTACAGGGAAAAAAACATAAAAAACACAAACACATGGAGGCTAAACAATACGTTATTAAATAACCAAGAGGTCACTGAAGAAATCAAAGAGGAAATCAAAAAATACTTAGAGACAAATGACAATGAAAACACGATGATCCAAAACCTATGGGATGCAGCAAAAGCAGTTCTAAGAGGGAAGTTTATAGCTATACAAGCCTACCTCAAGAAACAAGAAAAACCTCAAATAAACAATCTAACCTGACACCTAAAGGAACTAGAGAAAGAAGAACAAACAAAACCCAAAGTTAGCAGAAGGAAAGAAATCATAAAGGTCAGAGTAGAAATAAATGAAATAGAAACAAAGAAAACAATAGCAAAGATCAATAAAACTAAATCTGGTTCTTTGAGAAGATAAACAAAATTGATAAACCCTTAGCCAGACTCATCAAGAAAAAGAGGGAGAGGACTCAAATCAATAAAATTAGAAATGAAAAAGGAGAAGCGACAACAGACACCGCAGAAATACAAAGCATCCTAAGAGACTACCAGAAGCAACTCTATGCCAATAAAATGGACAACCTGGAAGAAATGGACAAATTCTTCGAAAGGTATAACCTTCCAAGACTGAACCAGGAAGAAATAGAAAATATGAACAGACCCATCACAAGTAATAAAATTGAAACTGTGATTAAAAATTTTCCAACAAACAAAAGTCCAGGACCAGATGGCTTCACAGGTGAATTCTATCAAACATTTAGAGAAGAGCTAACACCCATCCTTCTCAAACTCTTCCAAAACATTGCAGAGGAAGGAACACTCTGAAACTAATTCTATGAGGGCACCATCACCCTGATACCAAAACCAGACAAAGATACTACAAAAAAAGAAAATTACAGACCAATATCACTGATGAATATAGATGCAAAAATCCTCAACAAAATACAAGCAAACAGAATCCAGCAGCCCATTAAAAGGATCATACACTGTGATCAAGTGGGATTTATCCCAGGGATGCAAGGATTCTTCAATATTTGCAAATCAATCAATGTGATACAGCATATTAACAAATTGAAGAATAAAAACCATATGATCATCTCAATAGATGCAGAAAAAGCTCCTGACAAAATTCAACACCCATTTATGATGAAAACTCTCCAGAAAGTGGGCCTAGAGGGAACGTACCTCAACCTAATAAAGGCCGTATATGACAAACCCACAGCAAACATCATTTTCAATGGTGAAAAACTGAAAGCATTTCCTCTAAGATCAGGAACAAGACAAGGATGTCCACTCTCACCACTATTATTCCATATAGTTTTGGAAGTACTAGCCACGGCAATCAGAGAAGAAAAAGAAATAACAAGGAATACAAATTGGAAAAGAAGAAGTAAAACTGTCACTGTTTGCAGATGACATGATACTATACATAAAGAATCCTAAAGATGCCACCAGAAAACTACTAGAGCTAATCAATGAATTTGGTAAAGTTGCAGGATACAAAATTAATGCACAGAAATCTCTTGCATTCCTAAACACTAATGATGAAAAATTTGAAAGAGAAATTAAGGAAACACTCCCATTTAGCACTGCAACAAAAGGAATAAAATACCTAGGAATAAACCTACCTAGGGAGACAAAAGACCTGTATGCAGAAAACTATAAGACACTGATGAAAGAATTTAAAGATGATATCAAGAGATGGAGAGATATACCATGTTCTTGGATTGGAAGAATCAATATTGTGAAAATGACGATACTACCCAAAGCAATCTACAGATTCAATGCAATCCCTATCAAATTACCAATGGCATTTTTTATGGAAATAGAACAAAAAATCTTAAAATTTGTATGGAGACACAAAAGACCCCGAATAGCCAAAGCAGTCTTCAGGGAAAAAAATGGAGCGGGAGGAATCAGACTTCCTGACTTCAGACTATACTACAAAGCTACAGTAATCAAGACAATATGGTACTGGCACAAAAACAGAAACATAGATCAATGGAATAAGATAGAAAGCCCAGAGATAAACCCACGCACCTATGGTCAACTAATCTATGACAAAGGAGGCAAGGATATACAATGGAGAAAAGACAGTCTCTTCAATAAGTGGTGCTGGGAAAACTGGACAGCTACATGTAAAAGAATGAAATTAGAACACTCCCTAACACCATATACAAAAATAAACTCAAAATGGATTCGAGACCTAAGGGTAAGACTGGACACTATTAAACTCTTAGAGGAAAACATAGGAAGAACACTCTTTGACATAAATCACAGCAAGATCTTTTTTGATCCACCTCCTAGAGTAATGGAAATAAAAACAAAAATAAACAAATGGGACGTAATGAAACTTCAAAGCTTTTGCACAGCAAAGGAAACCATAAACAAGACGAAAAGACAACCCTCAGAATGGGAGAAAATATTTGCAAACGAATCAATGGACAAAGGATTAATCTCCAAAATATATAAACAGCTCATGCAGCTCAATATTAAAACAACAAACAACCCAATCCAAAAATGGGCAGAAGACCTAAATAGATATTTCTCCAAAGACATATAGATGGCCAAGAAGCACATGAAAAGCTGCTCAACATCACTAATTATTAGAGAAATGCAAATCAAAACTACAATGAGGTATCACCTCACACCAGTTAGAATGGGCATCATCAGAAAATCTACAAACAACAAATGCTGGAGAGGGTGTGGAGAAACGGGAACCCTCTTGCACTGTTGGTGGGAATGTAAACTGGTACAGCCACTGTGGAGAACAGTATGGAAGTTCCTTAAAAAACTAAAAATAGAATTACCATATGATCCAGCAATCCCACTACTGGGCATATACCCAGAGAAAACCATAAATCAAAAAGACACATGCATTCCAATGTTCATTGCAGCACTATTTACAATAGCCAGGTCATGGAAGCAACCTAAATGTCCATCGACAGACAAATGGATAAAGAAGATGTGGTACATATATACAATGGAATATTACTCAGCCATAAAAAGGAACGAAATTGGGTCATTTGTTGAGACGTGGATGGATCTAGAGACTGTCATACAGAGTGAAGTAAGTCAGAAAGAGAAAAACAAATGTTGTATATTAACGCATGTATGTGGAACCCAGAAAAATGGTACAGATGAACCGGTTTGCAGGGTAGAAGTTGAGACACAGATGTAGAGAACAAACGTATGGACACCAAGAGGTGAAAGCCGCGGGGGGGGTGGGGATGGTGGTGTGCTGAATTGGGCGATTGGAATATACATGTACACACTGATGTGTATAAAATGGATGACTAATAAGAACCTGCTGTATAAAAAAGTTAATTTAATAAAATTCAGAAATTAAAAAAGAAGAGTAGAAGAAAGACTCCATGTGCTCAATTATAAGATGAAACACAATTGTTATCTGTCTCCTTTCCCCACCAAAGCTCTAGTTTAGGATTAAGATCAAATATCAGACCCAAGAGATCCCACAGTGCCTCTATTTATTATTGAACCTGAATGTCAAAAGAACTTCCAAGCAGAAGAATTACTTCAGCATAGCATCAATATAATTTATTATCACTTTTTTTTGTCATTAAATATTAAGGGATGTCAACTGTAAATTAATATAATTTTTAAGTTTGTTTTGTGAAACCCAAACATAATCTACTTGGACTCTTTGATGGTAAGTTGTCGATATGCATTTAAGAACGTGTCTCCTTTATTTGTTTTTTGGATGGATATAAGAGCAGGAGAGCAGAGGGCAAGGACTAGGTCCTTGAAGCTACATGATAAAGAATAAGTATGATTTTTGTCTTCAGAAAAAACTTTTAACTTGTTTTGGCCAAAAATGAAAGCAATCTATAAAAAGCTGTGTTTAAATAAAACGATCAGTTTTCATTTTCAAGGATAATGCAAACTGGAAAGGGGCCAGAGGACCTACGGTCAACAGAGCACAAATGTAAGTGGACAAAGTACTCATGGTGCAAATTCATTTACAGGCTTCCTCCTTCCCACTGAAAATTCATGTTTGCTAAAATGTTAAGGGCAAGGAGACGGGAATGGATAAAAGGAGGGCATTTAAGACATTTAAGCTTAACAAGGGCAGAGAAACAGAGAAATCTAAGAAAGTGCAATCACAGAAGAATAATTAAACCATTTTCTGCTTAGATTATTTTCTTCATAATATTTATGCAATGAGTTCATGCAGTTCTACACAGAATATTAAGCATATCAAAAGAAAAGCATTACCTCAAAGAGTAATGAAAGCAAAGATGATTTATTTCTAGAACAGTGCTCCCAGGAGAACATGCCACCACTAGTGAGCAGCAAAGTTTGCTCCCTGGGTCATCAACATCAACTTGCAATCTCAAAGTCAAAGATAATCAACTATATTTGCATAATGTTTTTAGGTTTAAAAAGTGCTCCTATAGCTCATTTTCATTATAACACAATGAGGGGCATTCTATTCTTATCCCCATTTTTCAGATGCAGAATGTGAAGGCCTGTAGAAGCTCAAGGTCACGGTGCTAGAAAGTGATAGAGTTGAAACTATGTTTTCTACTCTAAAGTTTGTGCTCGGGCTAATAGTATAGAGTGGTAATGATAAAAGACACCCTCCTGGGAGCATAAATTATAGCCAAAAAGGAGCAACCACTGAATATTTCAGGTGTACCATTGATTTTTATATCAGTTTTTTTTTTTTTTTTTGCTGTTAGGTAGGAGGAGAGGTATAACATGCCACATTAATTTTAAGTTGCATTCCAATTTTAGAAAATTAAAATAAATTATGTCATAAACTTATGTTTGTGTGTGTGCATGTGTGCACATGTATGCTGATAACCTCTTAAAGAAAGTGGTACAGCACATGAAAAAATGCTCAACATCACTAATTATTAGAGAAATGCAAATCAAAACTACAGTGAGGTATCACCTCACAGCAGTCAGAATGGCTAGCATCAAAAAATCTACAAATAATAAATGCTGGAGAGGGTATAAAGAAAAGGGAACCCTCCTACACTGTTGGTGGAAATGTAAATTGGTACAGCTACTATGGAGAACAGTATGGAGATTCCTTAAAAAACTAAAAATAGAGCTACCATATGATCCAGCAATCCCACTCCTGGGCATATACCCAGAGAAAATCATAATTTGAAAAGATACATGCACCGCTATGTTCATTGCAGCACTATTTATAATAGCCAGGACATGGAAGCAACCTAAATGTCCATCAACAGAGAAATGGATAAAGATGTGGTACATATATACCATAGAATATTACTCAGCCATAAAAAAGAGCGAAATAGGGACTTCCCTGGTGGCGCAGTGGTTAAGAATCCACCTGCCAGTGCAAGGGGCCATGGGTTCGATCCTTGGTCCGGGAAGATCCCACATGCCATGGAGCAACTAAGCCTGTGTACCACAACTACTGAGCCTGCACTCTAGAGCCCACATGCCACAACTACTGAGCCCACGTGCTGCAACTACTGAAGCCTGCGTGCCTAGAGTCTGTGGTCTGCAACAAGAGAAGCCACTGCAATAAGAAGCCCGTGCAACACAACAAAGAGTAGCTCCCACTCGCCACAACTAAAGAAAGCCCGTGCGCAGCAACGAAGACCCAATGCAGCCAAAAATAAATAAATAAAATAAATAAATTGATTTTAAAAAAAAAGAATGAAATAATGCCATTTGCAGTAACATGTTTGGCCCTAGAGATTGACATATTGAGTGAAGTTAAGTCAGACAGAGAAAGACAAATATATGATACCCCTTATACACGGAATCTAAAAAAAAAATGATACAAATGAACTTATTTACAAAACAGAAATAGGGTCACAGGTGTAGAAAACAAACTTATGGTTACCAAGGAGGAGAGGGGGGAGGGATAAATTGAGATTAACATATACACACTACTATAAATAAAATAGATAACTAAGATGGACCTACCGTAAAGCACAGGGAACTCTACTCAGTGTTCTGTAATGGCCTATACGAGAAAAGAATATAAAAAAGAGTGGATATATGTATATGTATAACCGATTCACTTTGCTGTACAGCAGAAACTAACACAACATTGTAAACCAACTATACTCTAATAAAAATTAATTTAAAAAAATAAAGTGGTACAATGTCTACTCTTCTTATTCTTGGTCATGTCTTCCTAATTCTCTCTTCTCTTGTTTCATACTAAAGTGTGATTATCCTGTATGTCATTGCTATAGGGCTAGTTCTCACTGAAATTTCAAAGTGATGCATACCAGATGATTCCTGACTCATTAGCAAAGTTAGAGAAGGATCCTAAGGTTTCCTTCCCTTCTCAAAAGCACTGATTCCTTTAAAAAAAAGCAATGCCCAATTTCAGGCGGGGTAGTAGTAGTGGTTGGTGTCAAAAGAGAAGATATTTTGCTTAAGTGGAATTTGCAACACTGTTCATTAACACTACGGGAGTGATGTATTCTCCACCCTTATTTTGCATTCTTAAGAAGGCCCACCTCTTTCTTGCCTTACATGTATTTCCGTCTGCTAATGTTGACCAGAGAATTTTCAGTATGCAGCAAATATGACTGCTTTGTCACCAGGATTTTTGAAAGATTGAGAGACCATGGGCTACTATTGAAATGAAGGAATTGGGTTAGATCATTTGACAGGTTTATTGATTCGACAAACATGTAAAGAATACCTACTATGTGCCGTACTAGATTGCTACTGGGAGCATTAAGGTGAGGAAATAGTTTTCAGACAAAACAAACAAACGAAAACCCAAAACTTTCCAGGGACACATGGTAAGATTCAGTCAGAGCCAACATCAAACGCAAAATGGGCGTCAGCAGCTCCGCAGAAAATCCTTTCTCCCAGCTTCCTTATGTAAGGTAATACCGTTGACCCTTGAACAAGACGGGTTTAAATTGCACGGGTCCACTTTCACAAAGACTTGTTGGCCCTCCATATTCTCCGGTTGGCATTCGCATCCGCAGATTCGAAATTTCCATCCACAGTGGGTTGAATCCGCGCATGCGAAACCCGTGCATAGAGAGGGAGGCCTGTGGGCCCTGAACATGCGCAGATGTTGGTGCCCGGGCCTTCTGGAACCAATGCCCCGCCTTTCCCCGAGGGTTGACTGTACTAGCAAAGCGCTGTTTAACAAATAGTGCGTTATCCAGTCTCTCCACGATCCACAGCGTGTTGTGCCGAAAAACATGGGAACTGATCGGAGTGGGTTTGCAGTTGTCAGCCTCCCACGTAGTCCCAGAGGATGCCCACCACCCGCCCTCCTCACCTTTGTGGGGTCCCATCTCACACTAGCAGGGCTGGTCTGGCGACAGGACGCGGCAGGAGTGATGCGGCCGCTTCCATCCGGGACTGTCTGGCTTCTCCCGCCTTGGACGGTGAGCCGGGCGAGGCCGGCCCGTGCTGCGAGCGGCCCTGAGGAGAGGCCGGCGGTGAGGAGCTGGGCTGCGGCGGCCGCGCCTTCGGGGGACCGCGGCCTCCGCGAGGGACCCTGATCCCCAGCCACCGCCGGATGTGGACCCACAAATGGTAATGAACGTCCGTTGTTGGAAGCTGCTAAAAATTTGGGAGTAGTTTGTTAACACACTAACAGAGCGGAAATAGCTTTCTAGGCCCCCGAGAGAGCCGCTCCTGCCCGGGTGCCACGTGAGCAAACGGAAACTTAAAAGGGTCACTTTCAGGTCCTTGTCGGTGCCCGGCTTGACCAGAAACGCAGTCTAGGCGGTCAGCCAGCCCCCTCGCCCAGGCCACCGCTGGGCTCTGCTCTCGCGTCCTTGTTCCCGCTCACCCCACACCCGCTTGGCTCTGTGGCCCCAGCCAATCAGGTATTTTCTTTTCTTTTTTTTTTTTTTTTGTAAATTGCTCTTGCGTAACTATTCAGTCTATGGTTGGTTTTTTTTTTTAAATTTTATTTATTTATTTATTTATGGCTGTGTTGGGTCTTCGTTTCTGTGCAAGGGCTTTCTCTAGCTGCGGCAAGTGGGGGCCACTCTTCATCGCGGTGCGCCGGCCTCTCACTATCGCGGCCTCTCTTGTTGCGGAGCACAGGCTCAGTAATCATGGCTCACGGGCCCAGCTGCTCCGCGGCATGTGGGATTTTCCGGGACCAGGGCTCGAACCCGTGTCCCCTGCATTGCCAGGCAGATTCTCCACCACTGCGCCACCAGGGAAGCCCCAATCAGGTATTTTCTGTTCGTCTCTTTCTGGTTCTTTATTCTTTGTCCTAGAAAAGCGTCCTGCCTTCCGCCCCGTTTTGCAGTTCTCTGAGAGGAAACTGTCCGCCTCATGAAGTGTTAGATAAAGGTGTTGCTGTCACCTCAGTTGTCTTCTTTAATCACTTCTTAACAGCTTTTGGCAACGAGGCATGAGATCCGAAGCTGACTGCTAACAGCCTATGGGACAGCGAGACACGAGCGAGGCGCCTGCTGTATACCCTTCGAGTTCTCGGCCCCTCTCATCCTTAACAGCTGTGGGTAAGTGACTCTCAAATTGGAGCTCCACTCCCTTGAGTGAAGTTCTACAACACAAACACTCTCTCTCTCTCTCTCTCTCTATATATATCTCCCAGAAAGTTCCTGGGATTCTAGAAAGACTCCAGGGTAGTAATAGTGGGAGCCCCCAAAAGTGGTAGCCATTCAGGGACTCAATAACGCCTCAAGGTAAGTCCACAGTATAAACTGCTGGGGGACTTGGGAAAATAAATGAGGACAAAAAATTTGAACTGCTTTGACCATCAAAATAAAAATTTGGCAGAAAAGCATTGATTCTCAAAGCTTTTTTCCATCCCTGCACTTACCCCCCCCCCAAGAATGCCTCACATAATCTTTACGTCTCAGCAGTGCATCTGTATCCAACCACTTGTGGTCAAACACCTGGAAGTTGCCCTGAATTTCTTTTTTTCTTCTGATACCCCACATCCAGTCTGTCAGTAAATCCCATCAACTCTATCTTCAAATGTGTACAGAATCTAAACACTTTTTACAACTACCTATCTGGCCAAGTTATTGTCATCTCCTTCCTGGATTATTGCAACATCCTTGTAACTGGTTTTCCCATTTTCTGCCCTTCCCCCTGCAGCCTGTTCTCAACAGTGTGACCAGGTGGAGAAATCCTTTCAAAAGCGCATACAATCATCATTCATCTCTGCTCTAACCCTTCCAATGGCTTCCCCTCTCACTTTGAGTAAAAGCAAAAGTATTTATAATGAGCCACAGACCTATACAATCTGGCCTCTTACTTTCCTTCCTCTTCCACTATTCACATTCTTGTCTGTTCCACTGCAACCACAGTGGAATCTCTGCTGCTGCTTCAGCATTCCAGGCATGCATCCACTTTTGGGGCTCACTCCCTCTCCAGTCTCACATCTTTCCTCATTGTCAACTTTTCAGAGAGGCCATCCGTAACTGCACTTTTCATTCATTCCATATCTATTTACTGAGCACCTATTCTGTGTCATGCAATGTTCTAAAATATTGGGGTACAATAGTGACTCAAATAGACAAAAATTCCTGCCTTCATGGAGTAAGAGAGGTTGCAGATAATAAGCAATGCACAAAATAAAGACATAAATTCAACCTTAAATCTTATAGAAAAAGAAAGTATAGAATTCTTTACAGAGGAGCAAAAATGACATGCTTCAGTGATCAAGGCAGGCCTCACTAAGAAAATGATATTTAAGGAAAGACTTGAGGGAGAAGAGGGAGTTAGCCACTCAGGTATTTACAAAACCCTTCACATCCTTCTATACTTCCTTCCCCTTCCAGTTTTCTCTCTCTATAGTCTTACTGCCATCTAATATACTATAATTTTACAGATAAATGAGGTGATTTTATTAACGTATTATATCTTCCATAATTAAATAATGGGATAAAATTAGCTTCTGATAAGCCTCTGAGAGAAGCCTTCCTCATTTGACTGTGTGTAAAATGTTGCTTGAAAAAATATGATCTTTTAGAGAGGATAGACTTTGGCAAAAATCAAGTATCAAATAGACTTTAGGGAACTTGTTTCTTTTGATATGAAATCCTGTTGGACTTGGTGTAGAAAATCAATCTATAAAAATACCTGATAAGATGTAAGAATTCTTCATGACATTCAAGAAAGGATTCTCTCGCTCTCTTTCTCTCTTCCTTCCTCTCTCAGGTTTTGTCACATGGAACAAGAAAACCAATTTCTTCTTTATGTACAGAGACCAAGGAAGGGTGAGTCCTTAGATACTGAAAGGAGAGTACATTCTTTTTTTTAAAACCACCAAAAGCCTCTGGCAGAGGAAGAAGGGCTGTAGGGGTTTTTATCACTCTTAGAACTGGTTTGGTGAAAGGGAATCCACATTCCCTGGAGAAGCCAAATAAGTCAGAGTGAATTAAATATAGGCTGAGGATAGGTCAGCCTCAGATAAAGGCTCCAGTATAACAACTGATGATTAAAGCAAAATAAATTTTTCTGTACAAGAGAAGCCCTAGCTGTTAATAGTTTGGTGAATGAATTATTAAAACTAAGGGTGATCAATATTTTATGATCGATATTCTTCTTGTCTTTCATTAGTTTAAAAAAAAAAAAGTCATTGGCTAGAGTCAGCTCTAGGTTTGACATGTTCCTGAGCCCCCGTACCATGATAAAGAATGCTGCCAAACTGTGAAATTTGGCTTGTACAATTGGAGTTATTTGGGGACCAATGCATTTGTGCTGCTTCATCCAGATTCTTACTGATCAGTAGATCCCTCCTGTGACTAATAATCCATCATGAATTTGCGAGACTTGCTTGATCATCTGGGAATCATAAGGAGGCCTTGGGCTCCTTAGCATAGTAACGAACAAGCTGAGCTAATTGGTCGCACACTGCAGTAACTTACAACATGATTATTTATGGTATGCCAAAGATAAAGTCTTAAAGCATGTTTATATCAAGGACACTTTAGTTTATTTATAAAATTAAAAAATAAGAGCAATAGTAAATGGAATAGTATTATCCTACTTCCCGGACATGAAGTTTACAATACTGAACAATTTCCTAAAGGAATGTTTTTTACTTCTTTTGAATCCGTATCCCCTTTTTTAATAAACATAAAATTGTCATGCACCATTTGCAAATCATTGCTATCACCTGCACATTCCCACCAACCAAAATAAATCTATGATGCTTTATTTACCATAGTCAGATATAAAATATTATAATATTATTTGCTTTTACAAACTACAAATATACTTCCTGAAATGTCTGACATGTCCTTTCTTGTTCTTCTTCTTCTGCCTGTTTTATCTCTAACCAACCAGGCTCAAAATTAAAAGCATATATCCTTTGATGTGATTTTCTGCAAATGTGTGCAGATTTAATGTATAATTTCAAAATATAAATATAATTTGTATATAAGTAGATAGCAGGGATCAAACTTTTATTTAAGTAGTAGGTTAAAAAAACCAGGCTAAATAAGAATATGAGATTGATATGTATAATAAGTAAAAAAGTAAATAAAAAGGAATCCTGAAATTAGATTGCTAAATTATATGTAAATCTGGCTAATGTTCTACATGGCAATGAACCGTAACCTTCAGAGTAGCTTCTCTTCAGGATGAAAATCATTTGCAGTTGATCAGTTTCTATGAGTTAAACATCTAACTTCACAGAACTTAGACCCTAATGAGTAGTGATATTAAAAGATAACGGAATCATGTTTTCTCCAAATTTCTGGTAACTTTTTAAAATACAAGTTATAAAAATGTGAGCATATGATACGAATAGTAAATGATGAAGCGGTGGGCTTTTGGGGGCAAGCTTTTACAGTGATTGTGTAATATCACACCACCTTTCCCTATCCATCTCCCAAAATCACTTTTTTGTAGAATATTTTGGAAATTTTGTTCATCCTTCACCAACTCCTGAGCAGTCCTCTTGACTCTTGCCTTTCTTGGCTTACTGTTCTTCCCATCTCATGTTGTTCTGCTTTGGGACTGATCAGTACTCTTTCTGATGCTAACGATGCTTACATATTCTGGAAAACAGGCCTCCCATGATTGCATGCAGAGGGGTAGATGAGCAACTGGCTGTACTTCCTTTTGTTACTCCATTCCTTAGTTTCATTCTTTGCCACACTAGGCTGTGCAGATGTATCCGATTCACCTGTTGTGTTGGGAGGAAAGAGAATTAGGACATAGAGAAAAGTTTTAAACTGTATGTTGCATGTCACTATTCCCATTTCCCAAGGGAAAAGCTCCCAAAGGCTGGAACCTTTGTGAAGGATTGCCTTTGTGGACACAATTCAGGTTCCTTCCTTGATCTCCTGCCCTCAGTTCCACATTTCTTGGTACCTGCTTTCTTCTTCATACCTATGCTGTGTGAATCTCTGATTCCCTTTTGGGAAACCCTCTCTATTCACCGGGATGTGTTTGATCTTCCTCTACCATGTAATCTCTAGACATAATTATCCACAGCATGACTTGCCTGAATATCTGAGTTATTCAAGCTAGAATATCACCCCTGGGAGCTTCACCATGATAGTCTAAGGTGGGCACTAGACTCCATGTCAAACCCCCTTCTCCATTCCCTCTTTCCTACTCCTCCTCCAGTGTTAAATAGAGATACACCATCTCATTGGAAGCCTCCCATTATCAAGTCTAATACACACAGACACACCTATTTCCCAAGGAGAAAGGTACTTTGTAGAGAGGAATAGAAATCTTTAGCTAAATATGACAATTGGCCAGGGTCCCTGCTCTCTTATATATGTATCACTTTATATTTATTACCCTGAGTGGTAATTGTTACCCTTTAACATAGTTTCTTCCAAACTATGCCTTTTCCAGGCACTCTTGGCCATCTGCCCTTGTTCTGTACCCTTTAATATAGAAGGAATTGAATAAACTTTGAAATGACCACATTAGTGAGAGTAGAGTAGAGCATCCCCATTTCACTTTTTTTGAAGCAGCAGGAAGAGTCATAGAGGATTTCTTTTCCTCATGCCCAAGCATCATTTCTTCTGTGCCCAGGAATCAGCAAGGGAGTTCTTCTAGTTAAACTTACTCTTTTTGGAAAGAACATGGCAGAAAGTTTTTAATCATTGTTATGGGTTGAACTGTGTCCCCTTAAAATATATTTTGAGGTCCTAACTCCCAGTACCTGTTAATGTGACCTTATTTTGAAAGAGGGTCTTTGTAGATGTAATCAAATTGAGATAGGGCCCTAATCCAATATGACTGGTGTCCTTATAATAAGAAGAGGAGGAGACACACAGACACATACACAGAGAGATGGCCAGGTGAAGATGGAGTCAGAGAATGGAGTTATGCTGCCAAAAGCTAAGGAGTGCCTAGGACTACCATAAGGTGAGAGAGGCGAGGAAGGATCCTCCCCTGGAGGCTCCAGAGGGATCATGGCCCTGCCAACCCCTTGATTTTGGACTTCTAGCCTCCAGAAATGTGGGGGAATAAATTTCTGTTGTGTGTGTGTGTTTTGTTTGCCATGCCACACAGCTTGTGGGATTTTAGTTCTCCAAGCAGGGATTGAATCCAGGCCCTCGGCAGTGAGAGCGCAGAGTCCTAACCACTGGATAGCCAGGGTATTCCCAGTTTCTGTTGTTTTAAACCTCTCAATCTGTGTTACTTTGTATGGTGGCCCTCGCAAACTAACAGAAGTATCATTGTCATCATCATCGTAGGTACTGTTAGTGGCGTCTGCTGTGTGTCATTCAGTGTGTCATTTGCTTGACTGACTCGTGTGCTAGATGGAAATGTAGGTTCTGGAGTCAGAGTCTGTGAGTTCAAATTCTGGCTCACACTAACTAAGGCAAGTTATGTAACTGTTACTTATTTCTATTATTTTCTCAAATCATTATAATAACCTTAAAAGGTAGATATTAATAGCCCATGTAACAGTAGAGCCTTCTGAGGCATAGAGAAATTCACCATTTACCCATGGAAACACAGTTGGATATATTTTAAATGTTTTTTAAACTTTTTATAATACTTTGAAATAATTTCAAATTCACAGAAAAATTACAAGAATAACACAAAGAACTCTCACATACTGTTCACTCAGACTCCCCAGGTGTTAACTTTTTTTTTTACCACCTTTGCCTCATTGTTAGTTTTGTCTCTATATAGTTTATATATTTTATATTTTATTCCCTTGAGAAGTACAGACATGTGCCCTATTACCTCTTAATACTGTAATATGCAGTTCCTAACAAGAGCACTCTGTCTAATGAAAGTTCAATCATGAAAATCAGGAAATTAAGGTTGATACATTACCATGTTGGGTATTTTTTTAACTGAACATTTTTATCTAACAATAACATACATACAGAAAAGTGCACAAATCATAGGTACACAACTTAGTGAATTTCCACCAAGTGAACACATCTTTGTAACTACCAGGCAGGTCAGGAAATAGATAACTATTAGCACCCAAAAGCTCCCCACCCTGTGTCCCTTCCCAGTCACTTCCTGCTTCTCATCTGCCTCCTCCTCTTCCCCAAAGGTAACCATTATTCTGACTTTTAATCACCATGGATTAGTTTTGCCTACTTTTGAACTTTATATGAATGGAATTACATAGCTGTCCTTTTTTTTTGTTTGTTTTGTTTTAAAAGACTGACTTCTTTCACTCAATATTATATATGTGAGGTTCATTCTTGTTGGTGGGTGTATCTGTAATTTGTTTATTTCTTATTGCTGTATAGTATTTCCTTGTATGGATACATTCCAGCTTACCCATTTTACTGCTGTTTGACATGTGGATTGTTCTTAGTGTTTGACTGTTAAGATTTTTGTACATGTCTTTTGGTGCATATATGGGTACATTTCTGTTGGGTTTATTACTAGGAGTGGAATTGTTAGGTCATAGGGTGTGCATAAGTTAACTTTTAGTACATACTACCAAATAGTTTACCAACGTGACTGTACACTGTTTAGCAGTGTATGAGAGTTCCAGTTGCTTCATATCCTTACCAACACTTGGTGTTATCATTATTTTTAATTCTAGCCTCTCTAACGGGTATATAGTTGTATCTCATTGTGTTTTTAATTTGAATTACCCTGATGACTAGTGAATCTGAGGACCTTTTCATATATTTATAGACCACTTGAATAACCACTTTTGGGATGTATCTGGGGACTGCTGGAGTTTAATTTTCCCTATCTGACCTCAAAGTTGATTTTTTTAAGTTGTTATTCTAAATTCTTTTTATACATCATGGTGTAAAATTTTAGTTGGTCAGTAAGAACTAAAGGAGCATTCTAATAACAATAGTGCTGTAGGAGCACCAACTTCAGTTGTATTATCTATTTATCACTGCATCAAGGTGTCTCACACATAAGGCTGGTGAGCTGATGCTGGCCGGTGGCAGGAGACCTCAGCTCCTCACAACATGGACCTCTCCATAGGGAAGACTAAGTGTCCCACTTAATGGTTGGTGGTTGGCTTCCGCCAGAGTGAGTGATGCAAGAGAGAGCAAGGTGGAAGCTGCAGCGTATTTGATCATCTGGCCTTGGAAGTCACACTCAAATCATTTCCATAGTATCCTGTTGGGTATACATGTTAGCTGTATTTGATGTGACTGCACGAGGGTCATCTTTGAGGTTGGCTGCCACAGTTGTTCTTATAAACTCAATTGCCCAAGGTCTTTTAAAAATGTAAATGGAGAAAAAAATTACTTAACACATGTATTCTTTTGACGAATATAATAAATTAATTGATGGGTAACTCACTTCTATTTCTTATAAGTGTTTAAGAGATCTGTGGGAGTAAATGAGTTTGGGTATTTTTGGTAGTTCTTTTTACCACTGCTCTCACTTCTTTTCGTCCATCTCATATTTGATGACTTACGGAGTAAACAGACTTGGGGTATATTCGTAAGTTTGCTGATAGTGAGGTAGCCTATCATGACAAAGCCTAGCCACTGTCCAGTAGTTTCTCTCGGTTGCACTCAAAGCTCAAAAGTACTCTTTAAAATATACTTCTCTATTTCTGGTCTTCTTGGCATATGTCTAAACTAAAGAAAAAACTAGACCAAAGCTGTATGACCTAAGATGTTCATCCCAGTATGAAAATAATTAACATTTACTGAGAAAAGCCAGGTACTGTGCGTAACTCTTTTCTATGCATCATCTTGTTTACTATTGCAACCCTATAAAGTAACTTGTATTATTATCATCTTAATTTTTTATAGCTGGGAAAATTGCTGTTTAGAGAGATGAAGTAACTTGACTAAGGTCACATACCTAATAAGTGGCAGAGCCAGCCAGCCATTGAACCAAGTCTGATTTTAAAACCATCTTCGTAACCTCTAAAAAAAATTGTGTTCAACAATAGGAGAATGTCCATGTGCATTATTAACTTCAATACAATATAATATTATGCATTCATTGGAAATTGTGTACTCTAATTTCTGTTGAGTTTGGAAAATATATTTTAATAGCAAATAGAAGAATAAGATACACACTGATATGTTGTGATATACATATTATTATTATCTCAGCTATATAGAAAATTAATTATGTGTGAATATCCATAGAAAAGAAGGGCAGTAGTATGTCTAAGCATTAGTAATGTTTATCTCTAAATGTGATAAGACTATGAATGCTTTTTGCTTTCTTATTATGCATTTCTATAATGAATGTTATTACTTTTATAATCAGGAAAAAGGTATTAAAAATCTTTAATACTCACAATGTGAGAGAAAATATAAAGACTTGGTTTTTATGATTAAAGGAATGATTCCATTTAATAACTGCTGGATCCATTTAAAGGTGCAGCGATTCAATTTGAGATCTGTTTTTGTTGTGTTTGGCTATCAGATGTTCAGACACAATGTAGTATTCTCCTGCTAGCTGTATTCTCTTTCTCTTTCTGCCTTATGTTGGAGATAAAGCTGAAAGTGTGTGTTTCTCACTGAGAAGCTGGCATTTGAATGAAACCATTGCTTTCCTCAGCTTAAAGAAGATAAAAGGAGTTATCAAGTAATGTTTTCTTTCACCTAAGAATGTGTTGGTCCCACTCCAACAGTTGGAATTGATTGAACTCCAGTGCTTGCAAATTTAAAAGCCTAACACAGGGGATCTGCTCACTCTGAATTTTACAAATCAATGGATAAACTCAAAACAAAAACCCATTACAAAGCACCTTAATGTTTATCTGTTTGGCAAGATAAACATTTGTAAACAAGCATTTTCAAATGTGAGCTTCAATAATAACACTATGAGATCTGTATTGGAGGTTAAAAATTTGCATAGAACTATAAAGATAGGACAAAGCCAAAGGAGAAAATTGCTTTTTAAAATATTGTCTTCTGATTCATATTTTCAGTTAAATTGTTTTTCATTTATCTAGACTAGAGTCATTTCTCCTGACTTTTGATAACATTTTTATTATTGTCTATGGAATGTAGCATCTCATGAAATAAGCATGCCTTTGTTATTTGATGAAATAGTATTGCTTCTTGGAAGCCTATAAACCATTGAACCAGGCGAACGAAATGTTATTAAATTGACTTATATCTGATGAGCGTAATGATTGCTAATTAGTTTACTATTTAACCCGAAGTTGTCAAATCTAAATCTTGACATTAAATTTAGACTTCATGTTTTACTTAGATTAACCAAACTGGAGGAAAATTTTTTAAAAGATTATCTATGTGGAATCAGTACTTTTGCATAAAAAGGTAAGTTATTAGATTTTAATCAATAGACCTAAGGGCCTTAACGTCTAGATCAGTGCTTTACAAATTGTCTTTGAACCAGATGATGGACCAGATCCCCTGGCCCCCTCCAATTTGTTACTGACCAATACTTTTATAAACTACAGTAATATTGATGTATTAGAACAATGGAAAAGTGAAAATAAAGCCATACAAAATAGAAACACACATTTTAAATTATTAGTTTCAACAGCCGTACAATTATCATCAAATTTTTCCAAAAGTTTTAAATCGTTACTCTCAATTTCTGTACTTATCTTGCCATGAACCAATAACAAACAATTCTTGGACCTGCAGCAGTGGACTGACCACACTTTAGCTCTTCTATGGGTTCCTCTGCTCATTTCTCAGCCCCACACTGCCACTTGGCTTGGTCTGGGAATCGGATTAGGGAGTGGAATGAGGCTGACTTCATAATTCTTACTTCCACCTCCCCTTGAGAAGGCCTGCAGACTGTAATTATATCTGTGTGGTGCCAGGATCTATCAACTGTAGTGTCCTGATGTTATCCCTGTATTTATAAACACTGAGGCAGGTGCTCCCAAGGTTCAGCTGCCTGTGGTTTCACATGATCACTCCAACTAGTAAGTGGGCCGATGTCAGGGGATCCCCAAAACAGCAAACCTAGCTCAACCAGGGGAAAATATTACTGAGTGTTTTACATCTGTATGGATGAAATGGTTAATAGCCTCCGCCGTGTGTATGACAATCATGGCCACAACAATGAGGCTTTAAAAAATGGTTAGGACCCAGTGTAATTGCTGACACTGAGTCCCTTGCTGTGGCTCACGTAGACAACTTAATCTAATTCATTTAATTTTCTCCCGCTTCAAAACAGTGAGTTTTCAGGTCAGCTCAGGATTTAGAATTCATTCAAAATTTCAAAACTTCTTCCCCCCTCCTCACTAGTTGATTCTGACACCTCAGGGAATGAATGCCGCCTACAGCCCAAGTCTGCAGGGGAGGGGTGGGATCCTCTTGCTTGGTCTTTTCTACCAGAGGTGGGTGACACTGGCTGCCATGCTGTTCTCAGCGCAGTCAGCATGGCAGTGGCTTCAAGAGATGGGGAATTGGCATTTCTGCAGCTGTTCCTGCTTCTCTTAAATAATTCACTGGCGTGAAGATCCCCCAGATGCAACTGCATCCCCTCACCATGCTAGGGTCCAGGTACATCCCTCTGTGGGGCAGGAACTTCTCTTAGCTGGCATCTAGGTTCTCTTTCTTGGATAACTTCTGCCCTTCGCTCAGGGGACTATTGGAAATGTCAACACCAGGTTGTCCGACTTTGGAGCTTGGCCTTGACCCCTCAGCTCTTTTTCTCCTTACCAACCTTACCTTTGTAAAGGCCAAGAAATAGGAAATCCATCCAGTGATGCTCTACCCACCAGGAATCTCTTAACCAGGAGCAGGCGTTTATGGGTTGAAATGCTGGGGAGAGAGTGAGGGATGAGGAAAGAGAGGCGCCCTGCTACCCAGGTCACTTGGGCCCCAGGCCAGAATCTAGTTGCTCTCATGGCTCTTTTCCCAAAGTAGGAATGATTTTCATTGGATCATCCAGCCAGGAAACTTGGAAGCATCCATGAAAACCACATCTGATGAAAATAATCACTGGTGTTTAGAAATCAGGGTAGTGGGTACCTTTGTCAGGGGTAGAGTCTGGGGGGCTTCCTGAGGTGCTGATAACGTTGTTTCTTGATCAGGATATTGGTTATATAGTTGTGTCCATTTTTTGAAATTTTGAATTTTGTAATTTTACTGAGCTGTACACTAATGATTTGTATACTTTTTTGTATTTATGCTATACTTTCAATACAATTTATTTATTTATTTTTTTTATTTTTATAATTTTTTAAAATTTATTTTTTGGGCCGCGTTGGGCTGTGCGCAGGCTTTCTCTAGTTGTGGCGAGTGGGGGCTACTCTTTTACCTATCATATTGATATTTACTACCAGCTTATCTGTAGGAATACTTTAAAGATGGGATTGGTTTTAAAACAAATGGTTTAGGATGGATGGAGCTTGCTTTGGGAGGTAGCTTAACTGTAAGCATGGTAAAAAAAAGAATAAAGCTCCACATATCCAAATATTCAGAAATACAATTTAAGTGCTTCAGAAATACCATATATTTGGGGAAGCCACACTGATAGGCCCATGTCTTAAGATGGTGGTAGCATACAGGATATCTCCATCTTCATTTTGCCTTAATCTTTGCTTTCTCCCTGCTCCTTTCCAAACTGTTCCAAGAGTGTATGTCATTCATTTCTGAGTTGATAATTAGGCCAGGACTCAAGATCACCAAATCCCTGAACAGCTACCTATTGTTATCACAGCTACTTCTGGATCCCCCATGGGAGATCCATGCACTGAGGGTGAGGCCAAGCCCATGAGTACTGTTTATTACTATATAGGTTTGGTGCCAGCATCCTATGTGGAATTCCTAGGCCTGCTGAGCTGTGCTGTACTGCGTAGGGCTGAAAACATTCCTATGTGTCTTTTGTTAAAGGCCTCACTAAAAGATTTCTTCAGATCTCACGTTGGTGGCAAAAAAAGGATAAACCCAAAGAAAAAAAGGGGTGTATGGGATGATTTCTTTTCCCCCCTAGGACCTAGGGTGAAGTGGTCCAATGCTCTACCCCAGGCCAGGCCTTTCTTTCACAAGCCAGGAAGCAGAGTTTGGGTGGGTGGTCAGAGGAGGCAGTAGAAGGAATTGATTAGTAGGTGGAAAGCAGGGTCTCTTTCTAGACCTGATGGGAAAGTCATTTTAATGAGATAAAGTCAGAAAGGACAGGACCTCTGAGAAACCAATTCCAGCTGGGGAGCATTGGCAGGAGATGTTGTGCCTTTTCCTTACCCTAACACTGGGAGTTCTTCCCTCTGCCCCAAAACCATGGCCCAATGAAGATCCTCAGAAATTAACACTGCTTCTCCTTAAGATTGGAGGGTGGGGAGGACTGGAGCCTTGATTTGACCCCAGAGGCCAACGATGTATATTGTCCAACAGATGGTTAATGCCTGGTCAAGATTTACCTCCCCAGGCATGCGTAGGGTCTGTCAACTCTGTCAGTGGAGAGGTGAACCAGAAACTGGTGCTCTTGCCTACCAGCCTTCCATAGTGCCTGTGCTGCCTCTTTCCTCCAGCACTCCATTTAAATCAAGGGAGGCACAGATCTTGCTGGTTTGCATTATGACGAGGTGTATGTGATCACAGCCTCTGAATGCTCTGGGGTGCTCCGTGGCTGTGCAGCAACGAGCTTGAATCAATTAAGCGACTGTTAGGTTCAGACTCCAGGCAATGGCATAGTCGGCTTCACACTGACTTTGTTATATGTGAAATCCCCAAAGAGAATAATACCTTATCTAAACTTTTATTATATTTTGTAGTACAGTGACTATGGATCAATAATAAACTTCGTTCCAGTATAACATTAGTTTCAGAAGAATTTTCCCCCTTTCCTCTTTATCAAGAAATCAAATTATAACCATAAAAATGAAGGCTTTCTACTTAAGGACTCTGTGAAGAGAACAAGGGTTTCCATTTTAATATTAATATTTTCTCTTATTGTTTTAAAATAAGCTTGGGTGATTTTATACAATGTAGAATTAAATATGTTTCTCAGAACATGAACTTACACTTGGATATTTTTGAAAATTAACCTTTTATACATGACAATGAAATTAGATCATGTATTATTAAAATATAATTACTTTTAAAATTTAACTTGGGAAATTAAGTTGGGAAGTATATCAAATACATAGACAAGAATGAAAAATAGAATTATGGAAATCCATTATTTATCTACTACCAAAGTTTATTAAAATAATATTACGCTATATATACCTGAATAGTTTCTAAAGAAATGATATACTACAGGTATAACTGTGGCCACCTTTGTTTTTCCCCCATTCCATTACCCTCCCTTGCTCTGAGAGGTAACCACTATTATGAAATCAATGTTCATCATTCCCATAGCTTGTATATTTTTACTGTGTATACGTAGAAAATATACAGGCTCATTTTGTGTACAATCATACTATACATATCTTTCTCCACTGTGATTTTTAAACTCAACATTTCAGATAGAATTTTTTTTTTTTTTTTGGCCGCAGCATGTGGGATCTTAGTTTCCCAACCAGGAATTGAACCCGAGCCCCCTGCATTGGAAGCATGGAGTCTTAAGCACTGGACCTCCAGGGAAGCCCTCAGATAGAATTTTAAACCTGGAGAACCTGGGATGTGTATAGAAGTAGATAAACCCCAAGCCTTTAACGTGGAATGCAGATCTTCAGGTACTACATGAACTCCTGAAATTATAGGTGCATGGACATTTTTCTAAGAAGTAATTCTATAGCTTTCACAAAATTCTCAGCTCCATCTTTGACCTCCTAAATCTTTCTTCAAAATTTTGAGATTCCATTAATGTACAAAGCTTTTTTCTAACGGTGATGTATGACTAATTTTCTTTGTTTTGTTCTATAGGTTCTATTCTGGTGCAGCATTTTAAAAAATTGTTGATTCTATTGTGTGTGTGTATATACATATACATATAAATTTTTTCTTTTTTTTTTGGGTGGTCAAGCGCATTTTGAAGGCAGGGAATGATTTAATAAACTGCAGTTACCACACTGACCGCTAGAGGGCACTAGCACAACTAAAAACGGAGAAGGCATCTTTTTGGAGTAAAAAAAATACAAATACCAGAGGAGTTGCTTGCAAGATCTTCACATATTTGCTTATCTCTATTTACAGATTTCTACATAGAGCTTCTAATATGTTCTAAAACTTTCATGTTCAAGCTATCTTAGTGTTATCAGTCTCATAAAACAAATTTAAAGCAGGCCTGAAAGCGAGAGTTTAAATAAATGAAGAACACCACAGCTAGATTCTGGCCACTTATCTAGTCATTGCTGAATTTTTGAGACACCAGTTACTGGCCAGTTAATTGATATCTTTATTGATAAAAATAATTAACATGATTTAGAAATTTACATAGAAAAAACAGCATCTTCATTTAAGACTTTATGACCTTCCTACATATTCACTCTTTGGGAACATTCCCTATCTTTCCTTTGCCAGTTAAGAAGGTGGCTGTGGGCATTTTGCATCCTTAAGGCTGTACGGCTGGAACTCTGGCAGAAAGCAGTTATTTCACCGGAGACCCTGCCTGCCCATCACCCACTTTCCTTTCTTTGTCTCTGCTGAAGAGCTATGACAGGCAGGGATCAGTTTTCCTTCCCCTAAATGAGAACTACTCAGGGATTTTTATGTTCTAACTGCCAATTGTCAATTAAGAGAATTGCCAAGAAAAGCCATTCTAAGCAAGTATTTCAACATCAGAACACTAAAATAACTCATGTTCATAAAGCGCTTTACAATTTACAAGGAACATTTGCCTACAAGCCTGACAATAGTTTCTTGATATAAGAAAGTAATGTATGTTTTTTCCCATTTTATGGATTAGGAAACTAATGTTCCTAATGTATTTAATGCTGTGGACTATTCTAGACCGTGGTTGCCCTTATGGTTAATAAGTGCAAGAGTACAGTCTTCTCTGGAGATTTTCTGATTTCTAGTCAGCTAGGAGTCTTTTCTATACTCATGTATCTATTCCTTTCCTTACTTGTTTTGAATACATTTCTTTTTGAGGTTTAATTAATCTATAGTGTGGAGTCTTTTTAAAAAAATAATGTCATTAAACCCACTTTCTTTATTTTGTTCTGCATTTCCCCCAAAATCTTTAATTCTATTTTCACCATTATTTTGATACAGTCTCAGAATTATCTAGTGAGAATGTAGCTGCTTATTAATTCATTTAATCTGTTGAACAAAGCAAAGGTCCCCATCCAAATGGAGCTTACATTCTAGAGGGAGGAGGACACATAACAAACAATAAAGATAACAAACAAGTAAATGACGTCATTTGTTAGAAGATGCTAGGTGCTGTAGAAAAATGACAAACAGAGCAGAATAAGGAGACTGGAGAATCAGGGGTGGAGTTTACATTTTTAAGTAGGTGGGCCTTCCTGAGAAGGAGATGAGGGAGCTAACCCTGAGAATGTCTAGAAGAAGACAGACAGAATAGCTAAAAAGGAGTCTCTCAGCTCAGAGAGAACCTGGCTCGTTGAGGGTCTTAAAGGAGGAGACCAGCATGGTTGGGGTGTGGAGGGAGTGGAGGGGAAAATACGAGGGGAGGTGGTCAGAGAGGTACGATGCGGGGCTGCCCATGGTAAGACTTTGTGGGCCGCTGTACGGGCTTTGACTCACTCAGTGAAATGGGTGGTCATAGAGTGGAAGGACATGATCAGAGCAAATATTTTAACAGGATCTCTCCAGATGCCATACGGAGAATAGGCTGTATGTGTGAGTCGGGGGAGAGGTTAAGTGTAAAAGAAGACATACAGGTCTACAATTATAGCAATGCAGATCAAAGGTGATGGGCTCGGACCAGGGCACTGGTGGTGGAGGGGTGAGAAGTGGTCTGCTTCTGGATACACTTTCAAGGTAGAGCCAACCCAACTTCCTGATGACTGACCATGATGCGAGTGAAACAGAAGGTAAGAATGGCTTCCAGGTTTGCACCTGAGCAACCGGGAAGTTGAAGTTGCCATCAACCTACAGCGCTGTGAGTGGAACAGCTTGGTGGGTTGAGGTGGGTAGATCAGGAGTTCAGATCTGAATATATTCGCTTTAAGATGTAATTAGGCATGGAGTGGAGAAGTTGATTAGGTGGTGAGATGTGGGAGCTCAGAGTTCAGGAGAGAGGTCTGGCCTGGACTAGGTGTAAGAGCCATCAGTGTTGAAGGCATGGGACTGGGTGTCACTGGGGAAAGAAGAGCACCAAGACCCTATTCCTGGCCACTCCAGTGTCAAGAGGGCAAGCTGAAGAGGAGGAGGCAGCAGAGGAGACAGAAAAGGAGTGAGCGGTGATGTAGCAGGACAGCCAAGAGAGTCTAGTGTCCTGGTGAAGAAGGGAGTGCAGCTGCCTACTGAGCTCCTCCTCTGGACCCTGCAGCTCTCATGCCTTTTCCCACCCAGAAGAATTATTAAGTGGCCTCGGAGCATGGAAATTTTCCTCTCAAGGAAAACAGAGACAGGGAGATTTTATCTTACTCCTGCTGTCTTTTTTCCCCCTCGTTTACACTTTTGCTTTATTTTGAAAAATTTTAGTATCAATTAAATTTTATTATCTAAGAATAAAATGCAGTAAATAGAAACTTGTTGAAATAATTTAAATTATCAGGTCTTACTTCTGAGATAATGACTCAGCATTTTATACAATTTTATACTTCTTATGCATGTGTTATTTACTTCAGTTGTTTCAGTCTCTCTCAGATTAGAATACTTTGTATTATCCCATTTCATAGGTGCAAAAGACTGAGACTTAGAAACATTACTTACTGTAACTACTTTTTTGACATAGTATATTTGATTTCCATAAAGCGTATACTTTTTTTTAAAAAAATTATTTATTTATTTATTTGGTTGTGTTGGGTCTTAGTTGCAGCAGGTGGGCTCCTTAGTTGTGGCATGCATGTGGCATCTAGTTCCTGGACCAGGGGTGGAACCCAGGCCCCCTGCATTGGGAGTGTGGAGTCTTAACCACTGTGCCAGCAGGGAAGTCCCAAAGCATATACTTTTAAAGCATATACTTTTAAAGTGTGCATCTGTGACTAAAATTTGAAGCATAACGTATCTACAACTATTTTATCTAACTTTCTCTCACAAGGGTACTTTATAAAGACATATGTTAAAAAATATTTATTCCTAACATTCAGGAAGAACCTTTGGGGAATTTTCACCCGGGAAATATGCAGTCCTTTTACATTTAAAATTTATAGCAAGGTGGTTGTAATATAAATAGGGAGAACCTCTTTGTAGGGCAGCTTTGCAAAACTTACCAAATCTTAAAACTTTTGAATGTAAGGTTTTGATCCAGCAATTCTATAGTTAGATATTTACCCTAAGGAAATAGAGATAAGAGCAGAGGGTTAGAATGAAGACTATGTATTACCTAAAAAAATTGGAGACAACCTAAATAAATTTTGTTATATCCAGGCAATGGAGGGCTACACAACTTAAAAAATAATGCACTATAACATTTAATGACAGGGAAGGACATCCATTACGTAGTATAAGAGAGAGAAGAAAGCAGGTTATTAAGCAAAATGTATGCTCTCACCCTCTTTTATTGCAAATTATATTGAGAAGAAACTAGAGGTCAGCAAGCATTTTCTACAAAGGGCCAGACAATAAATATTTTCGGTTTTGTGGGCCGCAGAGTTTCTGTTGTAACTACTTGTTGTAGCTTGGTTGTTGTGCAAAAACAGTCATTCATAACATGTAAATGAATGGGCCTGGCTGAATTTAGCTGCTGGGCCGTAGTTTGCCGGTCCATGGTCTTTGGTAGTTTGCTGACCCCTGATCTATAATTGTAAACAGTGATTCATCTCTAGGAACTGTAATTCTAGATTTAATTTTCTTCTTTTTGCTTCTCTACAAGATCATAGATAGTTCTTTGTTGCCAAAAGAAATGCAAGACGTGATGACGATAAAGCATTTAATTATATTTCATTTTTATATTATCAGTGATATATTGCTATCGTTAGTAATTCAGTCAGAATAGGATTGGGTTTTATCAGAAGAATAAATTAAAATAAATGCAACACTTGGTTATTCAGATATTGAGTATATTCTGGTATAGGCTAATTGTTTGTGATGTTTAAAATTCTGGACCAGCTTTCCCTGTGACCCAGAATATTTCCTATGCTAAATGTGCCCCCAAATAAAAGATGATTTTAATATTAGCTTCCAAAAAAACGTAATTAGGAAGTTTGGTTGGTAGGACAAATAGACATGGTACTTCGAAGAATTTTCCAAAAGCTTCTGAATTTTGGAGTATCAGCAGCATTCTTTGCTTTACTGGAAGAGAGAACAAGGCCAGTTGATTGTGTACATCAAATACCTGCCAGAGTTCACGCAGGTCTTTCTGCGTTGCGGAGTCTAGTCAGGGCTGTGCTGGTAACTGTTTAACAGCCAGGCTTGGTGGGGAAGACAGGAGTGGGGGGGTGGTGGCTGATTTGTAGCATTTGCCAATTTCTTTTTTTTTTTAACATATGCAGTGCACTCTTTTTTTTTTTCCCCCCCTTTTTGGCTGTGTTGGGTCTTCATTGCTGCGCCGGGCTTTCTCTATTTGCGGTGAGCGGGGGCTACACTTCATTGTGCTGCGTGGGCTTCTCATTGCTGTGGGTTCTCTTGTTGTGGAGCACGGGCTCTAGGTGTGCTGGCTTCAGTAGTTGTGGCTCGTGGGCTCTAGAGCACAGGCTTGGTCATTGCGGCGCATGGGCTTAGTTGCTCCGCGGCACATGGGATCTTCCCGGACCAGGGATCGAACCCATGTCCCCTGCATTGGCCGGCGGATTCTTAACCAGTATTCCACCAGGGAAGTCCCAGCATTTGCCAATTTCTGTGGTGTAAATATTTCCAGCTGTGGGCAATTTCAAGCTACCAATGGGACTCGTAAAATCCCTGAATATTTAACAATTCCCCATGTGAGCCAGTGTGAGCCAGCTCCAGCACACCACTGGGTCCAATTAAAATGAATTTAGCCCTAAGCCCACTTACCATAAAAACACTAGCCTCCTACTCTTCCTCCCCCCTCTCCTCCACCAGATCTTTCTGGGAAGCCCCAAGTGTTTACATTCTCCTGGTAGGGATATCCTGCTGCTTGCTTTTTCAGAATTGCTCTGCTCTTACCAATCCCTGTGGCCGCTGAGGCTGCTGCCATCTGCTGCTGCGTGGGACTCAGCACTAATCTTTCCTTAAGAGGGCTTTTGTCGGTAACTGACTAGGTGGTCATCCACCCTTCCATTCCGTCAAGTCTTGCCAACTCTGCCTGACTATCAAACAGGACTTTGTGTTAGAGTAGTGATCTGAGCAACAAGAAGGAATCAGAGTCTCATGGGCCTGACCTAGTGCTGGTCATTATAGATCCTAGGATGGCTTTGGTGGGAGGCACCACAGCGAAGTGGGGTGAGCGGGGACAGCTGCACTTTAGGGACGGCAGTGGGGGAATCGGAATGCGTGTTTGTGGGTGGTGGTGATGAGTGCCTTCCAGAAACCCATGCTCTAGTCTGGCGGCAAAAGTGTGATTCTCTTCCCAGCTCTGATTACTCATTATAGTTTCAGCTAGACCACAGAAGGTTGACACTACCCAGTCCCTGCAGCCTGGGGATGGCACAGAAGGAGTCGAGTAGAGAATGACAGTAACCCATTTGCAGCACTGGGAGTGTAGGATAGACTCTGGGGATTGTCTGGTCATGTGCCTGTGACCAGGTTCTGCCTGAGGCCAATTAGGTCTTTTATCGTATAGCTCAGGTATTTCATCAGCTTCAGCCTGCTCCACAGCAAGCTTCGCCCTGTCTAAAGTTTCCATTTGCACTTACTGTAGAGCTGGCTGTGGAATCATGAGCATCACTTAAATATAATATAACTTTCACAATAAAACTACATGGCATTGAGCTGTGCTATCTTTGTATTTCAATTTTATTATTATGGAAGAAAGGGCTTATTGACAATAACTCATTAGGTGCTGTCAACAGCAAAAATCTTAATGGACTTCAGCTATGTGAGCCATATGTGTTATTTCTTTCTTACCCTCGGGGACATTTGGAATGAAGGATACTCAGGAAATGGACAACATATTGTCAAATTTGAAAGCATATGGGGCTGAACAGGATTCTACTGAAGGCTCATGGTCTTATAATCCAATATTTATAAGCAATTAAAGTTCACCAACGTCTGTAAAAATATGCCACAGCTGTGAATCAAATTAGTGCCTTGACCTACCCAATTAGACAAAGAAAACATTAATATCATAGTTAGGCAGCCAGTTCCCTTCTTAGAATTAATGTAAATAGTGATTACTCTTAAAAAAATCAAAGGAACACTGTATTTTCAAACCAGAGGAAAGAAACTTAGGCTAAAAAATACAGAATTCCAGGTAGGAAATGGTTCCTTCATGCTTGATTAGTGAACTGTCAAAGGGAAATAGTCTTTTGGTATCTCAGCAAAAATTTCCTTTTGATTCCAGTCAATCTCTCTCTTCTTTTATGAGGACTGACTGCCCATAGATGTAAAGTCATTGCTTTGTCAGTTGCGGTTGAAGAGCACACAGTTTCAAGCCTTCCAGAGAGCCCTTGATGAATTAGTAATTTCAAACCACACCCAAATGCTGGTGTAAAACAGCTAGTCATCTCCCTGCTGAGGTCTTTCATCCTCCTGTATGAGAAAAAGATATTTCAGAGCTAGGGTGGGAGCTTCTATTGTGACAGAACAAGTGAAATTATACAAGTGCTCACTTCGTGTCTAATTTCCTATTCTCATGATTTCCTCTCTGCTTTCTCTATTCATTGGTCAGTTTCCAATTACAGAAACCATTCAAGAAGCATGAACTTGCCAATAAATTTACAAAATGTAGGTGAAGGAGTGTAGAGTAAGGAAGTTACTATAAATTATCAATTTTTCAGTTGGAAGAATATTTTGGGACTCTGCTCTAGAGAAAAATAGACTCTTACTAAAATTACTTTGCTCTTTAAGTAGAAACTGAAAAATGCCTTGCTTAAAATGTATGAAAATGCATGAATTTTTAAAAAATGTTTTGCTATGAAAGGATAGTAGGGCAACAGTAGAAATGTTTGTCAGTTTTCATGATACTTATTTAATCTCCATATATACAAAATAACCCTAAACATGCTGTAAAATGAGTTGGTCTGATTATTCTGATTATCTTCAGTTAGGCCGTTAATAGATTTGTAGGATGTTTTACTAACAGCATGGGGCATAGTCTTGACCACCTATTCTGTCATCGTATTCAAAACCATTGCATTTCCACAGATCGAATAGTTTCCTAGTAGTTTGAATTTTCTGTGTGAAACAAAACGTTGAAACAATAGCATATTTTTTTCCCCTCGGAACTACCCTGGTTTATTGAACATTGACTAACAGAAGGAATTTATTTAGTATCATACTTTAGTCATTCTTAGTCACCATTACACTTTACTTATATTTTCAGTTTAAATAAAATTTGTAGACATTCATGAGGCATTAAATTGAGTGTTTTGTGTATGTCACACTGTAGTGCATTAACGTTCAGTTAACAGATCCCATTTCTCCCATTAATCCATTCTCCCTCCCTCCTTTCCTTTTTTCCCTTTTCTTCTTTACTCCCATATATTTTTAAATATCTATAGTGTTTTATTCAAAGTTGAGCAGACATCCCCTTGTCTCCAAGGAGTGCACAGTTGAGTGGGGCAGCTGATGATCTTCCCTTTGAAAATCTAATCTATTTTATGACTCATGAACCTTCCTTAGTAGAGACATGTTACCTATTATTCATTTCTATAAAGTTTTTTCTATTGTTTTCTGCTATGTTGCAAGCCATTTTTTGTGACTTATTTGACGTTAATTGCTTCAATCCCCTCTTTAAAAGATACAATTATGTTTGTTTTCTTTCAGTCCCCTAGCAACTTCTCAGTTCTTTAAGACCTTACAAAAATAATTCAGGCTGTGGTGAATTCATTAACAAATTCCCTTCATAATTTAGGATTCTTGTCGGATCTGCCAATATGTGCAGAGCATATTCAGAATGACCATTTTCCTGAACTGTTTATATAACAAAGGTCAAACTTCTATTTTTTAATATTCCTATTTTACCTTGAAATTGTCCACTGTTATTTTCTTTTAAATGAGAACATTTTGGTTTTTTCTCAACCATCTTAGACCATAATTGTTCCAGAATTTTCAAATATCAATAGGTGCAGTGTTTTAAGGAAAATGTAATATTTGAAAAGCTCATTTATTTCGCTAAAAATTATTGAACTGACATCAGTTTTCTGATATTTTTAATTGTTAGTGGTGATAATTCTTACTCTGAGAATAATTGATACTCCAAAGTGCTATTGAGGTCATTCTTCCCTTTTGATTTTTCTAGAAATTTAGATTTCTTACATAAGGTTGTTTATGTATGTACACACATAATTGTATGTATGTATCTAGAAAGATAAATAGATATATGTATATATAGAGAGATTTAAATAGAGATGTAATATTTTTCATGAACCATTTGAGAGTGGATTGCAGGGATCATGTATCTTTTCTCCTAAATACCTCAGTGTGCATTTCATTAGAATAAGAACTTTAACTTACATAACCACAGTATAGTGACCAAAATCAGGAAATTTAACGTGGATGCAATAGTATTATCTAATCTACAAAACATTTTCAAATGTTGCAATTTCACTAACAGTTTCAATAATGTTCTTTATATATTTTCCTACCAGTCTAGGATCCAATCCAGGAACCACATTACATTTGGTTGTCAGATCTCTTTAGTCTCCTTCATCTGAAACAACACTTTAGCCTTTCATTGTCTGAAAATGACAATACATTTTTTTCTGGTTTTAGATTAATTTTATTTATTTTTAAATTGAAGTGTAGTTGATTTACAATATTATATTAGTTTTGGGTGTACAACATAGTGATTCAATATTTTTATAGATTATACTCTATGTGTTTTTCATTCACAGGATTATTATCTATAAAAATACTGAAGTTATTACAAAATAATGGCTATATGTGCTGTACAATATATCCTTGTTGAATATTTATTTTATACATAGTAATTGTGTCTCTTAATCCCATATCCCTATTTTGTCCCTCCTCCTTTCTGTCTCCCCACTGGTAACCACTAGTTTGTTCTTTACATCTCTGAGTCAGTTTCTGTTTTGTATATTCGTTTGTTTTATTTTTTTAGATTCCACATAAAAAGTGATAGCATACAATATTTGTCTTTGACTTGTTTCACTAAGCATAATACTCTAAGAATAATAAGCATAATTTCTAGATCCATCCATGTTTTTGCAAATGGTAGGATTTCCTTCTTTGTCATGGCTGAATAATACCATTGAATATACCACATCTTCTACATCCATTCATCTGTTGATGGACACTTAGGTTGTTTTCATACCTTGGCTATTATCGGTAATGCTGCAATGAACATGGGAGTACAGATATCCCTTTGGTATCCTGTTTTCATTTCCTTTGGATATATACCCAGAAGTGGGATTGCTGGATCATATGGTAGTTCTATTTTAAAATTTTTGAGGAACCTCCACACTGTTTTCCGTAGTGGGTGCACCAGTTTACATTCCCACCAACAATGCACAAGGGTTCCCTTTTCTCCACATAAAATGACATGCATATTTTTGAGGAATACTGATTATTTTGTAGAATGTCCCTCAGTTTGAGTTAGTTTGAGATTCCTTTGCAATTAGATTTAGATTACATTTCTTGGGAGGAATACCTTTGAAGGGAAATTTTGTCCTTTTCAGGACATATGTCTTCCCATATCAAGATATCTCTTTGTAATTTATATTACTTCGTGATTTATAACTAATTTATGGGAAGATACTTTGAGATTATATAAATATCCTGTTCTTCATGAAACCTTCATCTACTAGTTTAAGCATCTATTGATGATTCTTGCCTGAATCAATTATTTTTTGATTAATTATTAATTGTTTAAAAGGTAATTTTCTATATAATTTATTCCTTCTACATTATAATGTAAAGAAGAACTTTCCTTTCTCCCTCATACATTTGTTCATTTACTTATATCAGCCTATCCTTGGATTCTTATTTTAGTTATTTGGGTTATAGGCTCTTTCATTATTTAAATCAAAGTATAAATTGTCTTAGATTTGGTTGATGAGAGCTCTTTTTTGGACTTTGTTATCCTCATTTTCTTTCATTCAGTGATATGTAGATCCATTAGAGCTTTCTTTGCTTATGTTCATTTACTGTCTGAGTCACAAAGGTGCCTGCCATGTTAATGAAATTATCAAACAGCATTAGGTAAAAGTATAATTTTCAAAAGGTTAAAAACATGACTCATATATAGTCATGATGAATGTGTTAAATAATTATTTAACTCATTAATAAACGGAGCAATAGGGTGGTAAACCTGATTAAAAGGGGAGCGTGAGAGTCCAAGTACTTGTAGTCAGTGAGACACAGAATGCTGAATAAGACTGCAATTAGATTTCAAACTGGTTGATGTGCTACACAGCAGTAAAATTGTAACCATTTGTATCATCCTTTCTATGAAATCTGCAAATTTAACCTCGAATTTCACAAAGACTAGGCACTTAACAATATAAAACAGTAAATTAAACAAGGATACATTCTCCTAGAAATTTAAATAATCCTTGGGTGGGTCCGTTATGCAGTGCTTTATATTACATTGCAATAACAGGCAGTATCCATTGCCTTATTTCCAAATTTTGGATAATTTTCATTACCTCAAAGTTATAGTTCTCTTAAAATGCCACGTCAGACTAGAACCTTTTGGGTTCTAGTCTTAAATTTTAATAGAAAATCTGAAATTTCCATTGGTGTCTTTTGTGGATCTTCTTAAATTTCTCTTACTGTAATTTAAGCCATTTCACCTGTGAAGTTAGAATTTGTCTGCTGTAATTATCCAACCTGAAGGTGAAGACTGAGTTGACCCTTGGCCTCCTCTTCTTTAAAATAATTAGCTACCCATCATTTTAAACTATCCATCTTACCTTGTATCTCTAGTATTTTTCTTCTTAGTATTTGCTTCTGAATATACTGGTGGCTACTTACAACTTATTCCTTCAGAGATAATTTAAAAGTTTGCCCCTTCAGCTACTTATACTTATCTTTTTATTATTCGTTGGAAATTGCAATTGAGTTGAATTTCCTTAAGTCCCTAACTGACTAGAGTAAAGCAAAATAGCCCTCTCAAACTTATTTCAGTCATCGCACAACTGTTCGTGGCCTGTCATGATGTCCAGGACCTGACATAGTACCTCACTGCCAATTCCTGAACTCTATAGAAATTTCTTATCTCTGCAACCAATTTAAAATGTCAGTATTCTCTCCCTCAACAATTGCTCTATGCTTTCTGCAGTGCACACGTTGCTCAAACACAGTATTGCATTTCTTTCCCCAGTCCTTACTTCCTCATTGACATACAGTCAGGAGGAGTCAGGAGAGGGAGGAATATAGAGAAATCTGAGAGGAGATCTCTCTTTTTTTTTTTTTTAATTTATTATTTATTTTTGGCTGTGTTGGGTCTTCATTGCTGTACACGGGCTTTCTCTGGTTGTGGTAAGCGGGGGCTACTCGTGGTGGCTTCTCGTTGCGGAGCATGGGCTGTAGGCGTGCAGGCTTCAGTAGTTGTAGCACGCAGGCTCAGTAGCTGTGGCTTGCAGGCTCTAGAGTGCAGGCTCAGTAGTTGTGGCGCACGGGCTTAGTTGCTCTGCGGCATGTGGGATCTTCCCGGAGCAGGGCTCGAACCCGTGTCCCCTGCATTGGCAGGCAGATTCTCAACCACTGCGCCACTAGGGAAGCCCTGAGAGAAGATATCTTACCAGCATGTGACCAGTAGATCTAGGGTCCTGCCTGTACTCATTAAATAGTCACTGATCCTAAATATATATGTATACACATATATATATCCTAAATATATATATATGTATACTATATACAAACCTAATATCTTTATGCCATAATAATAGCAGTCCATTCAGTTTCTCTCAGGAAATAGCTAAAATCATAGTAGAATCAGACTAATGTAAAGTATAAGCTAACAAAGACTCAGAACAGATCTCTCTCTATAGGGAAAATATCAATGATTCCCACTAGGCTAATACTTAGCCATTAATCACTCATTAACCTTTTACTTAATTCCTTATGTTCTTTAGTTGTATGTATGTCAACCTGTGGTAACTTGATACTTCTTAGAAATCACTGCTGCTGCAATATTCTGGGATAGGTTAAAAACAGGGCAACACTTACTCAAATGTACCAAAAAAGTTCCAATTATAGCCTATCATTTTATTTCTATTCTGAGACAGTATCTTTTGAGTATAAGAATACAATCCTGTTTATATATTTTTTAACTGGACAAGAATAAATGCTGAAAGTCACTCACAGTTATTACTGACAGTTGAACATGACTTCTATTCAATAACGAACAAATTGTGACTTAAAGTGTATATTTGGGACAACATTTAAGAATTTGTTGTCACTCTGTTACCTGAGATTTATATACTGAGAGATTTTGGCTGTAAATTATAGCAAATAAAATAGTAAGTACTTAACAGAAATCTGTTATGTTCCTGACTGTTTGTAGCGTTATAGCACAATGCTATCAAAGTGTGGTTCTTGTCTGGTAGCATCTCAATGTCTGGGAGCTTTTTATAAAGGCAAGTTCTCTTGGAAATGGGAAAATTCACTTAAAAGATAGAAATTTCCAAATGAACCTAAGAAAAAATAGAAAACTTGAATAGTCTTATAATTATAGAGAACTATATGCTAAAAGCTATAAAACTTTGCTAAAGGAAATTAAAGAAGATCTAAACAAAGGAAGATACTTGCCATGCATAAATTGAGAGTCCCAGTATTATTAAGATGGCAGTTCTCATCATAATGAATCAATGCAATACCAATCAAACCCTGGCAATGAATTTTTAAGGAAATTGACAAAGTAGTCTAAAATCTATATGGAAAGTCAGAGAAGCCAGAATAGCCAACACATTTTTGAAAAAGAAGTTAGAGGACTAACAGTACCTGATTTCAAGGCTTACAGTAAAGCTACAGTATTTATACAGTTTGGAACAGATAGAGAATCCAGAGATAGATTTACACATACAGGGTCCAGTTGATTTTCACGTATATGCTAGAGTAATTCATTGGTGCTAAAACAATTGGATATGTATATGGAAAAAAATGATCCTCAATTCTTACCTGATGTTATACCAAAAATTAACGTGAAGTGGACCTAAAACTATAAAACCTCTAGAAAAAAACATGATAAATAAACATAGGATAATCACTGTGACATTGGGTAGGCAAAGATTTCTTAAAGAGGACAGAAAACACAAACCATGAAGTAAATAGTTTCATAAACCTGATTACACCTACTGCATTATAACCTCTGATTGGTGGAACTCAGGAATCTGTTTTAACAAGCTCTCCAGATGATTCTTTTGCATACTAAAGTTTGAGATTCACCTAATAGTGTAAAAATATATTAACATGTAAGTGTCCAGATCTCTCCTCATTCCTCCCTTAAAATTTTTGGAGAGTAGGAGAAGTACGGAAAAGATAAGATCTGTGATTCTTTAAAAAATAAAATAAAACCCCAAAAGACAGTGAGACAGTGAGAGCTGAAATAAACTACAGTGTCCAACATGATGTGTATTCCAGGAAGCAAGATGACATGGCACAGAGACTTGACAGAAGAAAAGGATACATATGTGTTAGGATTTAAGGAGTAAGAATCTTCAGGAAGTTGTGTTGAGTCTTGAGAATTTTTTTTAAGGGTGGGAGTTAAGGGTATTGGATTCACTCTAGCATTCTTCAAGAAACTCAAGTTAATGATTTTAAAACATTGTTCAAGTTTCTTTTAGTGGACCATGTTTTGTTGAACTCAACGCTACTCTAAAATTTACCGCATGGGTCTCTGAGTTCATAAGAATTACAGAAGGTCTTTTTGTTTACTCCTCAATTACCTAACATTCGTTCATTTAATGAATGTGTGAAATAAGTGAAGGCGTACTTCTCCCAGCATCGTCAGATATTGTTTAGAGAGGAACATCTCACAAATGGATCCTCATCAAGGTGGATGTGTTGCCATTAACTTCACAGAGTTATGACATCTCTCTGCACATTACAGTTTGGGTGTTGGGTGACATATTTGAAGATGGTGTGTAAAGTTCACAAGAAAGCCTTCTAAATGTTCACCTTTATAAAGGCCCAGAAAAATACTCTGTCCATTTAACATGTGTCCTTCATGTCACAAATTTGAGGTAGTGTTGTTTAAAATGCAGTCCAAGGGGCTTCCTTGGTGGCGCAGTGGTTGAGAATCTGCCTGCCAATGCAGGGGACATGGGTTCAAGCCCTGGTCTGGGAAGATCCCGCATGCCGCGGAGCAACTACGCCCGTGAGCCACAACTACTGAGCCTGCGCGTCTGGAGCCTGTGCTCCGCAACAAGAGAGGCCGCGATAGTGAGAGTCCCGCACACCGCGATGAAGAGGGGCCCCCACTTGCCACAACTAGAAAGAAAAGCCCTTGCACAGAAACGAAGACCCAACACAGCCAAAAATAAATAAATAAATAATTAAAATGCAGTCCAAAATCAGCCTCTGAGAGTGCTTGTAAAGGGCTAATAGAACATACAGATTATCTAATTTGACATTTAAAAAATACTTAGAATGGTGTCTGGTACATGGTAAACACTATACAAGTGTTTGATAAGGAAATGCATTCAATAAAGTGCATATACTTATTTATTATTGAATATATACCGTATGGCAGGCATTGAGTAAAATGCTGGGGTTAAAATGATGAGCCAAAAAGAGAAGACCCTTATCTTCATGGAATTTAGAATCTATAAGTTAGACATTCAGCTAATCCCATAAATAAAGATATAATTAATTATAAGTGTGTAATAAAAGATAATCTGGTGCAGTGAGAATATATGATGTAGTCTGATGAGTCAAGGACGTTTCATAAAGGAAGGAATATTTAAGCTAAGTTCTGAGTCATGGGTGGGAGTTAACTAGATCCAAGAAAAAGCATGTGTTTATTCTCTGGATAAGGAATAAAAATGGTACCTTTCTGAAAATGGAAGCAGGTTTATTTTACTCGTGTAAAGAGAATGGGGCCTGAAGGGGCTTACAGTGAAATTGGGCAAGGTAGGTAGGCATCATTTTATTCAGATTATTGTAAACCATGCTAAAATAAGGATGTAGGTCTTCATCCTAAAATCAGAGAAGGACATCAGAGGCTTTAAGTAAAGAATGAGTGTGTCTGTGTGAATGTGTGTATAATTGCATGCATGCATGTGTGTGAGAGGAGACAGAGTGAGAGGGAGAGAGATTGATTCTAATTGAAAGAGAGCTCTGGCGCCAGTTTGGAGAATGGGTTACAGGGGCAAGGGTGGATGCAGGGAGATAGTCAGGTGGCTAATACAGTCATCCGGGAAAGAAATAATGTTGTCTTAGACTAAGGAATTAAGGTGGTGGCTGTGGCTTTAGGGACAGGTAGATCAGTTTGCCTGGTTGAATGAATAGAATTTATTACTGGACTGGATTTGAGGGAGACCTGATGAAGATGGTGATGACTGAGTGAACTGAAGAGTATGTTCTGGAAAACAGCAGATTGGATCAAAGAGATTAATTTCTGTTCAGGAGTGAAGAAGGCCTGCTTTGAAGACCTGCTGAAGATTACAAAATGTGATGCAACGGTACCAGGAACTGGTAGACGCCATCTTAAACAAGTGATCCAACTTCGCATCTTCAATAATAGGATAAACTGACATCTTGTGCCTCCTGATGTGATTATCTGAGGACGGTCCAACATCGCTTATGCAGACTCTCTGCCAACAAGGCATAATCCGAATCAAGTCATGAGTAAACAATTAGACAAGCCCAAATTGAATTCTCCTGTACCCTTAAAGAGGCTGTGGCCCTACTTTAGCTTAAAGGAGACTAAACAGTGACAAAACAAAAGGCAGTGTGTGATATTGAATTAGATCCTGAATCCAAAAGGAAAAAATGCTATAGAAGACATTACTGAGACAACTGATGAAATTTGAATATGTACTGTATATTAGATAATAGTCTTGCAATAATGTTAAATTTGCTGAATTAGATTTTTCTTCTCTGGTTATGTAAGAGAACACCCTGTTCTTATGAAATACATGCTGAACTATTTAAGGGTAAAGTGTCACAAAGTTGCAGTTTACGTTCAAATGATGCAGTAAAAGTAAAATGTATATAAACATATAATGTACACACACACACACAAAGTAAATGTGACCGAGTGTTGGCAGTTGCTGACACTATTCTTGCAACTTGTGCTATTTGCACAATATTTCTGTAAATTTGAATTTTTCACAATAAAAAATTTAAAATTCAAGAACTATCTAGAGCTCTATACCATCTGCTAATATTTATTATTCACAAAATGTATCATATACATTAGATTAGAAAGAACAATTTTGGGTATTGTGAGCATTAGTAACAACATTTATCTGTGGCCATCAATATAATTAGGAATTTAATTTCAGTGGTTGACAGGACATGACCTTTCCTTCATAAGACATTCTACTACAATTTCAAGTTTATCTTTTCTATAAAAAATCATCACAATGATCCTACCTGAGAACTTAACTAGATTCAACTAACATCCGTGGAGAACACTATAAGTGTAATGCTAGATTCTAGATATGGTAAGGAACGTGGAGATGAACATGACCATCAGGGCTCAAGGAGCACATGGTCCAGTGTGGAGGCTCAGACAAGATCACACTATCACAGAAAGTCATGAAAACACAATAAATGAACTTCAAAGGGAGAGGAGGGCTACAGAGCAATATTTCCCAGATTCTCGAAAAATGTTATGCAGAATGGTAAAATGTCACCACCAACATAATGTTGGGGAAATTTACATACAAGAAGGATATCAGAAAACAACCACCACCATCCACTTTCAGTATCATTTTGTAGAGAAAAGACATTTTAATACGAAAAAAACTATGAAGGAAAATATCAAAGTAAAGGCCTTAAAAATGAAATGAATTTCTTTTATTGAGAAAAAAAGAGACAGTAATAAAAGCTGTATGAGTGGTGCCAACCAAAAAACTTAAGGAGCTCTGAGAAAGAGTAGTTTTTTTTAATATTGAGAGAAAATAAGACTCATCTGAGACCTTAACAGCTGTACTTGTTGGAGATGCCGTGATCCCTCAGTATCTGAGGGGGGATTGGTTCCAGGACTCCCAGCATACCAAAATCCCCAGATGCTCAAGTCCCATATATAAAATGGCATAGTATTTTCATATAACCTACACACATCCTTCTATGTAATTTAAATCATCTCTAAATTACTTATAATGTCTAGTACCATGTAAATGTAAAGAGTTGCCAACTCACAGCAAATTCAGATTTTGCTTTTTGAAACTTTCTGGATTTTTTTCTTCAAATATTTTTGATCAGAGGTTGGTTGAGTCCCTGCATGTGTAATCCACAGATACAGAGGACTGACTGTAATAGAAATAGGCTTTGGAATATTCATGTGTGGGAAATCCACATACAGGAAAAAGTCCTATAGTCTCTTCTATAGCACATCATGGGCATTCAGTGAACAACAGACACATGATTGTAAACATAGTAAATACTGAATTAAGTAATTAGTGTCTTTTTTTTAAATTTTTAAATTTTATTTATTTTTTTATACAGCAGGTTCTTATTAGTCATCCATTTTATACACCTCAGTGTATACATGTCAATCCCAATCTCCCAATTCATCACACCACCCACCATCCCCATCCCACCACGGTTTTCCCCCCTTGGTGTCCATACGTTTGTTCTCTACATCTGTGTCTCTGTTTCTGCCCTGCAAACCGGTTCATCTGTACCATTTTTCTAGGTTCCACATATATGTGTTAATATACGATATTTGTTTTTCTCTTTCTGACTTCACTCTGTATGACAGTCTCTAGATCCATCCACGTCTCAACAAATGACCCAGTTTCGTTCCTTTTTATGTCTGCGTAACAGTCCATTGTATATATGTACCACATCTTCTTTATCCATTCGTCTGTCAGTGGGTATTTAGGTTGCTTCCATGACCTGGCTATTGTAAATAGTGCTGCAATGAACATTGGGGTGCATGTGTCTTTTTGAATTATGGTTTTCTCTGGGTATATGCCCAGTAGTGGGATTACTGGGTCATATGGTAATTCTATCTTTAGATTTTTAAGGAACCTGCATACTGTTCTCCATAGTGGCTGTATCAGTTTACATTCCCACCAACAGTGCAAGAGGGTTCCCTTTTCTCCACACCCTCTCCAGCATTTGTTGTTTGTAGATTTTCTGATGATGCCCATTCTAACTGGTGTGAGGTGATACCTCATTGTAGTTTTGATTTGCATTTCTCTAATAATTAGTGATGTTGAGCAGCTTTTCATGTGCTTCTTAGCCATCTGTATGTCTTCTTTGGAGAAATGTCTGTTTAGGTCTTCTGGCCATTTTTGGATTGGGTTGTTTGTTTTTTTATTATTGAGCTGCATGAGCTGCTTATATATTTTGGAGATTAATCTTTGTCCATTGATTTCTTTGCAAATATTTTCTCCCATTCTGAGGGTTGTCTTTTCGTCTTGTTCATGGTTTCCTTTGCTGTGCAAAAGCTTTGAACTTTCATTAGGTCCCATTTGTTTATTTTTGTTTCTATTTCCATTACTCTAGGAGGTGGATCAGAAAAGATCTTGCTGTGATTTATGTCAAAGAGTGTTCTTCCTATGTTTTCCTCTAAGAGTTTAATAGTGTCCGGTCTTACATTTAGGTCTCGAATCCATTTTGAGTTTATTTTTGTGTATGGTGTTAGGGAGTGTTCTAATTTCATTGTTTTACATGTAGCTGTCCAGTTTTCCCAGCACCACTTATTGAAGAGACTGTCTTTTCTCCATTGTATATCCTTGCCTACTTTGTCATAGATTAGTTGACGATAAGTGCGTGGGTTTATCTCTGGGCTTTCTATCTTGTTCCATTGATCTATGTTTCTGTTTTTGTGCCGGTACCATATTTTCTTGATTACTGTAGCTTTGTAGTATAGTCTGAAGTCAGGGAGTCTGATTCCTCCCGTTCCATTTTTTTCTCTCAAGACTGCTTTGGCTATTCAGGGTCTTTTGTGTCTCCATACAAATTTTAAGATTTTTTGTTCTAGTTCCGTAAAAAATGCCATTGGTAATTTGATAGGGATTGCATTGAATCTGTAGATTGCTTTGGGTAGTATAGTCATTTTCACAATATTGATTCTTCCAATCCAAGAACATGGTATATCTCTCCATCTGCTGGTATCATCTTTAATTTCTTTCATCAGTGTCTTATAGTTTTCTGCCTACAGGACTTTTGTCTGCCTAGGTAGGTAATGTGTTGCTGGATTCTGTTTGCTAGTATTTTGTTGAGGATTTTTGCATCTATATTCATCAGTGATATTGGTCTGTAATTTTCTATTTTTGTAGTATCTTTGTCTGGTTTTGGTATCAGGGTGATGGTGGCCTCATAGAATGAGTTTGGGAGTGTTCCTTCTTCTGCAATTTTTTGGAAGACTTTGAGAAGGATGGGTGTTAGCTCTTCTCTAAATGTTTGATAGAATTCACCTGTGAAGCCATCTGGTCCTGGACTTTTGTTTGTTGGAAGATTTCTAATCACAGTTTCAATTCCAGTACTTGTGATTGGTCTGTTCATATTTTCTGTTTCTTCCTGGTTCAGTCTTGGAAGGTTATACCTTTCGAAGAATTTGTCCATTTCTTCCAGGTTGTCCATTTTATTGGCATAGAGTTGCTTGTAGTAGTCTCTTAGGATGCTTTGTATTTCTGCGGTGTCTGCTGTAACGTCTGCTTTTTCATTTCTAACTTTATTGATTTGAGTCCTCTCCCTCTTTTCTTGATGAGTTTGGCTAATGGTTTATCAGTTTTGTTTATCTTCTCAAAGAACCAGCTTTTAGTTTTATTGATCTTTGCTATTGTTTTCTTTGTTTCTATTTCATTTACTTCTACTCTGATCTTTATGATTTCTTTCCTTCTGCTAACTTTGGGTTTTGTTTGTTCTTCTTTCTCTAGTTCCTTTAGGTGTAGGGTTAGATTTTTTTATTTGAGATTTTTCTTGTTTCTTGAGGTAGGCTTGTATAGCTATAAACTTCCCTCTTAGAACTGCTTTTGCTGCATCCCATAGGTTTTGGATCGTCGTCTTTTCATTGTCATTTGTCTCTAAGTATTTTTTGATTTCCTCTTTGATTTCTTCAGTGACCTCTTGGTTATTTAATAACGTATTGTTTAGCCTCCATGTGTTTGTGTTTTTTATGTTTTTTTCCCTGTAATTCATTTCTAATCTCATAGCGTTGTGGTCAGAAAAGATGCTTGATATGATTTCAATTTTCTTAAATTTACTGAGGCTTGATTTGTGACCCAAGATGTGATCTATCCTGGAGAATGTTCCGTGTGCACTTGAGAAGAACGTGTAATCTGCTGTTTTTGGATGGAATGTCCTATAAATATCAATTAAATGTATCTGGTCTATTGTGTCATTTAAAGCTTCTGTTTCCTTATTTATTTTCATTTTGGCTGATCTGTCCATTGGTGTAAGTGAGGTGTTAAAGTCCCCCACTATTATTGTGTTACTGTCAATTTCCTCTTTTATAGCTGTTAGCAGTTGCCTTATGTATTGAGGTGCTCCTGTGTTGGGTGCATATATATTTATAATTGTTATATCTTCTTCTTGGATTGATCCCTTGATTATGTAGTGTCCTTCCTTGTCTCTTGTAACATTCTTGATTTTAAAGTCTATTTTATGTGATATGAGTATTGCTACTCCAGCTTTCTTTTGATTTCCGTTTGCATAGAATATCTTTTTCCATCCCCTCACTTTCAGTGTGTATGTGTCCCTAGGTCTGAAGTGGGTCTCTTGTAGACAGCATATATACGGGTCTTGTTTTTGTATCCATTCAGCCAGTCTGTGTCTTTTGGTTGGAGCATTTAATCCATTCAGGTAATTATTGATATGTATGTTCCTATGACCATTTTCTTAATTGTTTTGGGTTTGTTTTTGTAGGTCCTTTTCTTCTCTTGTGTTTCCCACTTAGAGAAGTTCCTTTAGCATTTGTTGTAGAGCTGGTTTGGTGGTGCTGAATTCTCTTAGCTTTTGCTTGTCTGTAAAGCTTTTGATTTCTCCATCAAATCTGAATGAGATCCTTGCCAGGTAGAGTAATCTTGGTTGTATGTTCTTCCCTTTCATCACTTTAAGTATATCATGCCACTCCCTTCTGGCTTATAGAGTTTCTGCTGAGAAATCAACTGTTAACCTTATGGGAGTTCCCTTGTATGTTATTTGTCATTTTTCCCTTGCTGCTTTCAATAATTTTTCTTTGTCTTTAATTTTTGCCACTTTGATTACTATGTGTCTCGGCATGTTTCTCCTTGGGTTTATCTTGTATGGGACTCGCTGTGCTTCCTGGGTTTGGGTGGCTATTTCCTTTCCCATATTAGGGAAGTTTTTGACTATAATCTCTTCAAATATTTTCTCGGGTCCTTTCTGTCTCTCTTCTCCTTCTGGGACCCCTATAATGCGAATGTTGTTGCGTTTAATATTGTCCCAGAGGTCTCTTAGTGTCCCAGAGGTCTCTTAGGCTGTCTACATTTCTTTTCATTCTTTTTTCTTTATTCTGTTCCACAGCAGTGAATTCCACCATTCTGTCTTGCAGGTCACTTATCCGTTCTTCTGCCTCAGTTATTCTGCTATTGCTTCCGTCTAGTGTAGTTTTCATTTCAGTTATTGTATTGTTCATCTCTGTTTGTTTGTTCTTTAATTCTTCTAGGTCTTTGTTAAACATTTCTTGCATCTTCTCAATCTTTGCCTCCATTCTTTTTCCAAGGTCCTGGATCATCTTCACTATCATTATTCTGAATTCTTTTTCTGGAAGGTTGCCTATCTCCACTTCATTTAGTTGTTTTTCTGGGGTTTTATCTTGTTCCTTCATCTGGTACATAGCCCTCTGCCTTTTCATCTTGTCTATCTTTTTGTGAATGTGGTTTTTGTTCCATAGGCTGCAGGATTGTAGTTCTTCTTGCTTCTGCTGTCTGCCCTCTGGTGGATGAGGCTATGTAAGAGGCTTGTGCAAGTTTCCTGATGGAAGGGACTGGTGGTGGGTAGAGGTGACTGTTGCTCTGGTGGGCAGAGCTCAATAAAACTTTAATCCACTTGACTGCTGATGGGTGGGGCTGGGTTCCCTCCCTGTTGGTTGTTTGGCCTGAGGCAACCCAACACTGGAGCTTACCTGGGCTCTTTGGTGGGGCTAATGGCAGACTCTGGGGGGGCTCACGCCAAGGAGTACTTCCCAGAACTTCTGCTGCCAGTGTCCTTGTCCCCACGGTGAGCCAGCCACCACCCCCCCCCCGCCTCTGCAGGAGACCCTCCAACACTATCAGGTAGGTCTGGTTCAGTCTCCCCTGGGGTCACTGCTCCTTCCCCTGGGTCCCGATGCACACACTACTTTGTGTGTGCCCTCCAAGAGTGGAGTCTCTGTTTCCCCCAGTCCTGTTGAAGTCCTGCAATCAAATCCCACTAGCCTTAGCCTTCAAAGTCTGATTCTCTAGGAATTCCTCCTCCCATTGCCGGACCTCCAGGTTGGGAAGCCTGATGTGGGGCTCAGAACCTTCACTCCAGTGGGTGGACTTCTGTGATATAAGTGTTCTCCAGTCTGTGAGTCACCCACCCAGCAGTTATGGGATTTGATTTTACTGTGATTGCGCCCCTCCTACCGTCTCATTGTGGCTTCTCCTTTGTCTTTGGATGTGGGGTATTTTTGATGAGTTCCAGTGTCTTCCTGGCGATGATTGTCCAGCAGCTAGTTGTGATTATGGTGTTCTCATAAGACGGAGTGAGAGCACGTCCTTCTACTCCGCCATCTTGGTTCAGGGCCTCCAGTAATTAGTATCTTGAAATCTGTGTTTTGAATTGTATTTGCAACATGCGGACTCAGTAGTTTAGGCACGCAGGCTCAGTAGTTGTGGCATGCGGGCCCTAGAGTGCGGGCTTCAGTACTTGTGGTGCGTGGGCTCAGTAGTTGTGGCACGCGGGCTTAGTTGCTCTGCAGCATGTGGGATCTTCCCAGATCAGGGATCGAACCTGTGTCCCCTGCATTGGTAGGTGGATTCTTAACCACTGCGCCACCAGGGAGGTCCCTGTATCTTGAAATCTTAAAGCTTAAATCTAACTTCAAAAGCATTTGAGAAAATGTGAGGAAAGTTGCTTATTTAAGAAGAAAAAAAGTATAAATGTGTGTGTCTACACACACATACACATTACACATGTACATAGATACAAACGTATATACACTCCCCAAATTTTAAAATAATGCTTATAATTGATTGAGAGAAAAACTGAGTTACATTATGGATAGCAATGTTGACTTAATCTCTCCAAATATCCCTTGTTTTGACTAAAAAAATAAAGATAATACCTGTTCGATATGAGAAGCAAAGATTAAAAGGCACATCATCAATGTTTGTATGAATACTAAAAACAGCATTTTGAGCTGTTTCCAGTGGGTATATTTGAAATAAAGCTTTTCAACTCAATATAACAGTGAAACTCTTTGTTTTGGGCAATTCAGTGAACTCACCATTTAATTAGAAAGAAAGCACTTACTTGATAGTAAAGCAAGTTTGTTGAAAAACAGGAAAAAAGGGGCTTTTTCTGTGTCTTGTTCCATTAATAACATATTTGAAAGTAACTAATTTACCCATGGGTAAAAGGAACTTGCAGACATTGAATGTGTATCTGTTTTGCATTGTTCTTAAATTACTTTCTGCCAAGTACCCTAATACAGGGGTCCCCAACCCACAGGTCACGGACAGATACTGGTCCGTGGCCTGTTAGGAACTGGGCCGCACAGCAGGAGGTGAGTAGCAGGCGAATGAGCGAAGCTTCATCTGTATTTACAGCCACTCCCCACGCTCGCATAACCCCCGAGCTCCGCCAGCTATCAGATCAGCGGCGGCATTAGATTCTCACAGAAGCACGAATCCTACTGTGAATTGCACATGCGAAGGATCTCGGCTGTGTGCTCCTTATGAGAATCCAATGCCTGATGATCTGAGGTGGAGCTGAGGCAGTGATGCTAGCGCTGGGGAGCAGCTGCAAATACAGATTATCATTAGCAGAGAGGTTTGACTGCACAGAGACATAATAAATCAATTGCTTACAGACTCATATCAAAACCCTATCAGTGAGTGGCAAGTGAAAACAAGCTCAGGGCTCCCACTGATTCCGCATTATGGTGAGTAGCATAATTATTTCATTATATATTACAATGTAATAATAATAGAAATAAAGTACACAATAAACGTAATGCGCCTGAATTATCCTGAAACCTTCCCTCCCCTACCCGGTTCGTGGAAAAATTGTCTTCCACGAAACTGGTCCCTGGTGCCAAAAAGCTTGGGGACTGCTGCCCTAATATAAGCTGTATAGTAGACTACATTACATTTCAGACTTTCCCAGTTATAAGTTAGGTTCAATAATAATGATTCCTTCACTCTGTAACATCCTGCTAAAACTTCCAGCAAGTTCACTAGTGATGAAAGTTGTCTTCTGGCTTTCTGACTGCTGTATCCTGGAGATGCATCATAAAGTGTGAGGTGCATATTTAACAGTCAAGAGGAAATCTTTTCCTGTACCAAGGATGGCTGTCAATGAAACCAGCCCTCCTGCCCTTTTTATTTTCAGAAAAATGCAGATAAAGATGAATGCAACTGACAAAATGAGAATACAAAACTGGAAAAATTTGATATCTCCCTTACTATATCTTTATTACATATCATTGAAATGCAGTTCTATCATGATGTCATTAGAATCAGAAATATATCTTATTATTGGCTTTGTAGACAGAAATAAATGTTGCTTAATATTCTCAAACATTTTTTTTTTTTCCTCAAACATTTTGACTTTGCATCACTTGTCTAGTCCAGCTTCTGGGACTGAGTAAGAGACTTATTTGCTGACCTTATCCACTCTGTCTTTAATGAATCTATTACTACAGTTTCCAGCCGATGCTACCAAGATCTGGGTGTTATCTATGCTACAACTCCTGGCAGAGGAAAAGGGACTATGAAAGGGTGATGCCTCCACGTTGTTATCTTATCTTACAATCTTGATAAATCATCAATACTCTGCCTCATTCCCCCCCATTAACCCTCCCCCTCCCCCCACCCCCCAGGGTATGAGCTAATAGCACCACAGACATTATGCACACTAAATTAGTACCTTCTCTAATGAAATGCCTGATCTAGAAAAATAACTCATGTGGATTCCAAATTGTGAATAGAATGCAGGAAAATTTGAGCTACACTGGCCCTGGGAGAGTGCCCTTAAAGATTTTGCTCAAAGCTATGATGGAAAGACCAACGGCACAAGAAATCGATTTGAATTGATTAGATCCATTAATCAGGTATTTTCTGAGTTTTGCTTATCTACCCACCTTAGAGAGGAAATAGCTGAGAAGAAACACTAATGGATAAGTGGGAGTGAAGCAAGGAAAACCAGTAGGAGATGGCTCAACAGTGCTATTTATGGCAACTGCAAGTCATGCCCATCTTTCCTATTTTCCTGAAATATGCCTGCCCGGAAGTTAGAGCAGAATGCCTTTTCAGCGTGACTTTCTTCAGAGTCCTTGAAATGTGACCTTTTTTAGATTACAAGCAAGCCACTAGGGTTTAGAGTTAATATTTAAACTTTCTGTCCTCAGTTTCAAGGGTGCATAGGAGGGGTGTGATGATACTCTCAGTGTAAAAAGCATAGACTTGTAAATTTGGGGAGCAATCTGGGCTTCAGAGATAGACAACCTTCTAATCTCGAATGTAATTTTGGTTTGTAGGGCTTATTGGGACCAGTCATCAAATATTTTACTTACAGGAATTTTATATTCTAATTTTTTAAGAAAAATGCTTGCATGTTTGTTGCATATCCATAGAATTGATTCTAAATATACCACATTTTATTTATCCATTATTTACCACATTTTATTTATCCATTTTACTAGTAATGAATATTTCATTTTTTCCATATGGTTGTGCTAAATTATTTCAGAACTATTTCCTGCAGTGACTTTTTCCCACTTCTGCAGTGCCAACGGTATTATACTACCTGTGTGGGTCTTTTTCTGGACTCTGTTCAATTCTGTTGGTCTGTTTGTCTATCACACTGTACCAATACCACACTGTTATAATTATGTAGCTTTATAATAAGGCTTGAGATCTAGTAGGGGAAGTTTCTTCAACTTGGTTTTCTTCTTCAGTTATGTCTTGACCTTGGTCCTAAGCTCTTTTGTATACATTTTTAGAATGAGTTTCACGATTTCCCAAAAATAACTTTTGGAGGTTTTGATCAGAATTGCATTTAATCTCTAGATCAATTTGGGAAGAGTGACTTCTTTAGAATAGAAGGTTTTCCTATCCCTGAAAATAGTCTAACTCTCCATTTTATTTAAGTCTACTTTAATGTCTCTTAATGTGTTTAATCATTTTCTCCACAGAGATCTTCTCACTTGTTGAATTTATTTATGCCACGTTATATGTTTTATTACTATTATACATTTGTCGTGTAAAAATGTGTTTTAATGTATTTTGAATACTCATTTTACATATATAACCTCTCTTTTCAGTTCTAATTCTCTATCTGTAAATCATTTGAGTTTTATACTGAGACCATCATATCATCTGGAAATAATGACATTGTTTTTCTTCCTTTTTTGATATTTCTACTTTTTTTTTTTGTAACATTGCCCTATTATAATATCCTAGAGAAGATCTCAAGAACAATTTTGATTAGAATGATGACAGTGGGCATCTTGTTTTGCTCCTGATGATAAAGGAAATCTTTACAACTAATTATCACTAAATACAATGCATGCTTGTTTAAGTATTGTTGTTGTTGTTTGTAGACATTGTTTTGTGCTTGATATCTTCCATTACCTCATTAGGTTACTCTCCACTTTTCCCACGCAGCTTGGTGCCCTGGATGGCTGACCTCTGTGGACCATTTTAATGGTTTTCCTTACCTTCTGTTGGCTTCCTTTTAGGTTCAGCCACTGGGGACTACTGGCAGTAGAGGAAGGAGAGCAGGAGAGAGAGAGAAAGTTCAGGGTCTTTATTCCTCTGGCCCTTTCACTGTGGATTCCTTTGTGGGTCAGTTGCGTAACTAAGTAGAAGGTATAGCTCCTTCCCATGTTTGTGTTGGCTTTTTTTTTGCCTAGTTAATTTTTTAAAGGCTTTATTTTTTTATTTTTTTAACATCTTTATTGGAGTATAATTGCTTTACAATGGTGTGTTAGTTTCTGCTTTATAACAGAGTGAATCAGCTATACATATACATATATCCCCATATCTCCTCCCTCTTGCGTCTCCCTCCCACCCTCCCTATCCCACCCCTCTAGGTGGTCACAAAGCACGGAGCTGATCTCCCTGTGCTATGCGGCTGCTTCCCACTAGCTATCTATTTTACATTTGGTAGTATATATACGTGCATGCCACTCTCTCACTTCATCCCAGCTTACCCTTCCCCCTCCCCGTGTCCTCAAGTCCATTCTCTGTGTCTGCGAGGGCTTTATTTTTTAGAACAGTTTTAGATTCACAGCAAACTTGAAAGGGAGGTACAGAGACTTCCCATATACCACCTGTCCCTACATATGCATAGTGTCCCTCATTTTCACCAGAGTGGTACATTTGTTAAAACTGATAAAGCTACATGGACACATTGTAACTACCCAAAGTCCACAGTTTACATTAGGGTTTACTATTGGTGTTGTACATTCTATAGGTTTGGACAAATGTATAATGACATGTAGCCATCATTATAGTATCGAATGGAATACTTTGCCCTAAAAATCCTGTGTGTTCTACCTATTAATCCCTCCCCCTACCCTTGGCAACCACTGATCTTTTTACTGTCTGCATAGTTTTGCCTCCTCCAGAATATTACATAACTTAAATCATACAGTATGTAGCCTTTTCAGACTGACTTCTTTCACTTAGTAATATACATTTGTGGTTCCTTTCTTTTCATGGCACATTTCTTTTTAGCTCTGAATTATATTCCATTGTTTGGGTGTACCACAGTGTATTTATCCATTCACCTGCTAAAGGACATCTTGGTTGCTTCTGAGTTTTGGCAATTATGAATAAGACTGCTGTATACATCATGTGCAGGTTTTTGTGTAGACATAAATTTTCACCTTCTTTTGATAAATTCCAAGGGACATGACTACTGGCACATGACTCGTATGATAACGCGTATGTTTAGTTTTGTAAGAATCTGCCAAACTGCCTTTGAAAGTGGCTACATCATTTTGCATTCCCACCAGGAAGGAATGAGAGTTCCTGTTGCTCCACGTCCTCACCAGCATTTGGTGCTGGCAGTGTTTTGGATTCTGAGCATTCCAGTAGGTGCATAGTGATATTTCATTGCTGTTTTAATTTGCATTTCCCTGTTGACATATCATGTGGAGCATCCCTAGTTAACTTTTGGTTAGCAAATCTAACTTAATTCCACTGTGGTCAGAAAGTGTTATGTGTTTGATATCTTTGAAATTTCTTGAAGCTAGCTTTATGGCCTAGTTCATGGTCAATTTTTATATAATTTTTATGTCTGCTTAAAAAACTGTATTCTTCCATTCCTGGATGCAACACTCATTCTGGGAACAAAAATTTATTGAGGGTCTACTATGTGCTAGGTGCTGTTCTAGGTGATGTAGATACAGAAGTAAACAAAGAGACAAAAATTACTGCTTTTTTGGAGAGCACATTTAGAGGGAGGAATAGAATCTAAAATTTAAAAGTGGAACATATAGTATATGCAGTAATGATAAGTGCTAAGGAGGAAAAATAAAGCAGGAAAAGAGTAAGAAGTGGTGGTAGTGAAGTTTGATAGTGTTAGTTCAAAGATGGCTTCACTAAGGATACTTTGAGTGAAGACTAAAGAAAGAAAGCCACGCATCTATTTGTTAAGTTGAATGAATAAATTTTAACTCTTATATTAGCATTTTATTCCAATTATTTTTATTAGCTGTATGTACCAGATATTTATTCCATTTATTTTGTAAGGCCTTTGAAAATTTCTAAAATTTCCTTTCAACATCACTACAACTGTTTATATTTTCTTCATCAAACTGAAAATAAGCCTATTCTTTTTTTAAAGAAACTACATTCAAGATAAATTTTGGACATTTCTCCCAGTTTAGATATCTTTGTTTTTTCCCCTAAATAATGTTGCAACAATGATGTTTTACACAATTGTTTGTAGTAAATTTGAAGTTTTTAAATGATACATCTAATCCACTAATGTGAACATTAATGACATTTTCCTCCATAGGAAGATATCTTCCCAGTTCTGAAGATCCAGTTTACAATTGGATCAAATATTACTACACACTCTGTATTTACTTTGTGTTTTACTTGATTAAAACTTTTCCCGTGATCCTATTATAGAGGTTTTAATGAGACCGAAATAACTCCATTTTTTTTTTTTTTAAAGAAATTCACGTTCTTTTATTTATTTATTTATTTATTTATTTATGACTGTGTTGAGTCTTCGTTTCTGTGCGAGGGCTTTCTCTAGTTGCGGCAAGTGGGGACCACTCTTCATCGCGGTGCGCGGGCCTCTCGCCATCGCGGCCTCTCTTGTTGCGGAGCACAGGCTCCAGACGCGCAGGCTCAGTAATTGTGGCTCACGGGCCCAGTTGCTCCGTGGCATGTGGGATCTTCCCAGACCAGGGCTCGAACCCGTGTCCCCTGCATTGGCAGGCAGATTCTCAACCACTGCACCACCAGGGAAGCCCCGAAATAACTCCATTTTAATGCTTAATTTAAATTTTCTAGTTCAGTCTAAAATATATATTGTAGAAAAAGGCATATTTTCTCTAATAACGAATTAACTAAGTAGTTGGATATATGTGAGCAAATTATTTCTGGGCGTCCGATTTTTCATCTATAAAGTACAGATTGGTTTGCTGGTTTACTTTCCTTTTCAATCTTCTCCAGTCTCACTTACCAAGATATCATCCAAGATAAAGTTGGCACTACAATTCTTCTTAAGGAGGAAAGATCTTTGTTTTGGAGACTAATTCTTCAAGTCTCCTTGTTAGGAGCTTGGGGGGCAGGGTGCATACAGGAGGGTTATTTGCATAAGGGTGGGGGAGAGCAGAAAAAACAAAAGAACTTGGAGCCAGACAACATGGTTCAGTTTGGAAACTGAGTTGGTGAAACGGCCCAAAGCATTTCTAAGGAGGGTGCTTAATATGAAATTTAAAATCCTTTGTGTTTCTTCAATATAAATACCGTCCATTTCGCAAATGGTCAGAATGTTATATTGCAATTTTTTTAAAGTTAATAATCTGGCTCTCATGCAAATATAAAATGAACATATGCCAAAGATTTTATTCAACTCATTAATAATGCAGGAAGCTATGATATTAGGACTACTTGAAATGAGAATTTGAATAAAAGCAATAAATATGAAATCAGGAATGCTTAGATGAATTTGCTAATAGATGCAAAGCTGGTTAATTTCTTATAGAGCAGTAACATTTTATGTTTGGGGTCAGTCTTTTCTATAAGGCAGAAATAAATTGTATCTTAACTGGGCAAAATTCATTCCCATTGCTTTGGACAAGAATCATTTGCATTGCTGTCAGTCTTTCACAACCCTGAGAGAGTTGTAAAAAGCCTGATTAATAGAAAGTTAATTAGAGATGCACACCTGTGTAAAATCAGGCACTCTCCACAGAGTCCAATAGACCATACCTAGGCCTTCACTGAAAGGACACATAGTAATCTTAGCAATCTCTTTTGCTCATTTCCAAGTCATAGACAATTCTTCTTGGCAGGAGAGACAAGTAGACACACACTAGATTGTATAAAAATTATGGAAGAGGGTTGAAATGCCTGTTTGAGCTGATGTGATGGAGAAAGAAAATAGCATGGTCAGAATGGTGTGACTGGAGTTCAACACTTAGGTAATCATAAGAACAGAAACGACTGGGAAGTCTTGGGGAAGGCCTCTAGACTCCTCGTGAAATGTAGACTGGGCCCAATCAGTCTCATCTGGATTTTAATTGACAGGGTGACCACAACCACGGCTGACATCTTGTCTGCACTTTTCATAAAATTATATTCACTTGTGAGAGTTAAAAGTTCTACTTCCTTCAACTTCCATGGGGAAGTTTTGGAGTATAAAAATTTCAGACCTATTCAGTAATGGTAACATCTTCAAACACAGCACTGAACCTCGTTGCTTCTCTGACGGCTAATATAGCACTTCAGTATCCCTGAAGACTGCAGTTGCTCCTGGCTTAGCAACTAATATTAAGGAAAACAATGAGAAGATGAACAGAGATGTGCTTTTGTCAGCAGTGACTTTTGAAGTACACCCACTCACAGTGGTTGAGGATTCTTCGCCACTGTTTGATGAGTTTGGAGTTAGCTAGAGAGATCAGAGATCTAGCTGAATTTGGTTTCAACAACAAAATCAAAATCTGACGTTGCCTATTCTAGAATTATTCATGCCATATTATCATTTTGCAGTCTTTGGGAGAAATTCAGGACTGGTTCCTGAGGCAGCATAGTGAAGTGGTTAAGAGTTCTGGTTCTGTGGCCATACTCCCTGAGTTTGAATCATGATTCTACCTTTTACCAGTCATATAACCCTGGGGGAGTCACTTAACTTCTCCTTGCCTCAGGTCCCCTAATTGTAAAACAGGATGATAGGTATACTGTTCTCATAGAGTTGAAGTGAGCATTAAATAAATCAATTTGTATAAAATAAGCCTGACACATATTAAGTACTATATATATGTGTGTGTGTGTGTGTGTGTGTGTGTGTGTGTGTGTGTGTGTGTGTGTATATATATATATATATATAGGGTTTTATTCTAAATTGACAGTTTTAGCTTACAAGATCAAGGTTAATGAAATGTTTCCATGAGTAATAGAATTTTAAATATGTTTAAATACACACAGACAGATATCATATATATTTACAGAGGTGTAGGAATCTAGAAAAATAGAAACAGTAGAATACACACACACATTATATATGTATATATGTATTATATGTAAAGAGAGAAAATGTATGTAACATGCATCACATATATATGTATATATAAATACACATAGAGAGAGAGCAAGAGTGAGAGAGCAAGGGAGATTGATTTCAAAGAACTGGCTTATGTAATTGTGGTGTCTAGCTTGGCAAGTTTGATATGCATGGGGCAGGCCAGTAAGCTGGAACCTCTTGGGCAGCAGCAGTCCACAGGAAGAATTTCTTCTTCCTCAGGGAAACCTCAGTTTTGCTATCAAGGTATTCAACTGGTTAGGCAAGCCCCAACCATATTACGGAGGAGAATCTTCTTTACATAAAGTCAACGGATGGTAGATATTAGCATCTGCAAAATACCTTTACAGCAGCGTCTAGATTAGTGTTTGATTGATTAAGGGGTTACTATAGCCTAGCAAACTTGACACATAAAACTAACCATCACAAGAGGCTTTCAATTCTAGATTACATTTCCTGATGGCTAGGCTTTTTAAAAAAAATATTTATTTATTTATTTATTTGGCTGTGCTGGGTCTTAGTTGCAGCACACAGGATCTTCGTTGCAGCATGTGGCATCTTTTAGTTGCAGCATGCAAACTCCTGGTTGTGGCATGTGGGATCTAGTTCCCTGACCAGGGATTGAACCCGGACCCCTGCATTGGGAGCACGGAGTCTTAGCCACTGGACCACCAGGGAAGTCCCTTGGCTAGGCTTTTTAATAAAGGATTATGAGGGAAACTTTCATCCTGACGCTGCTATTACTAATTTGCTGGCATCATTTGTTTTCGACTCTGAGAGAATAAATTAAGTAGCTGTTTGTCAACAATAGCCAGCTACCAATGTCCGGAACCTATTTTTTCCCACTTGAGAAGCACTTTAAGAAAATCATCAGGAAGTCAGTTGTTCTTGGCACAAGGCTTTGTTATTTTCCATCATCCACTTGGGGGCACAACTTTCCTCACAGTAACTGAAGAGACCCTTGGAGTTAGGGAAGTGGCCTTGCTTTTCTCCTGTTAAGAACCCTAGAATCATAGAATTTCAGAAGGTGAAGATCTACCCTTTTTCCTCATTTTACAACAGAGGCGCTAAAGCCTAAGGGATGTAACATCACACAGCAAGTCAGTGTCTGGAACAGGAACACAACGAGGTTTTCTAATCCCTAGTCGAGTCTTTAATCTCTCCTGGTGTTTTCCACTCTCCCTTTTTTGGTCTAGACATTTTCCTTAGCTATTCAAAGTATGACAAAAGGCTTCACATTAAATCCAGCAATGCTGCAAAACATCTTCAGACTTTTGCAGGAAAGTTAATGTTAAGTCAAGGTATTTATAATTTCATTATTTTGGCTTCTTTTCTTACAGTAGTGGGGTGAATGGTGGAATACTTGATAATACAATGCTGTAGATAAGTACAAGGAAATCTGAAGAGAGAAGAGATATTTGTTTGAATCACTAAAAATCTAAATAAATGTTCATTTCTAAAACGTCTCAATCTGTGTAAAAATGGGTAAAAATCTTTGTTTCATTAGCATACAGGCCAATAACAGCTACAAAAGGTGTCATCCAGAAACCAGAATTCATTTCAGGTAGATACTCATCCCAGTGGACATAGAAGACATGGTCAGCCTTGTATTAAAATTACCAATGAGCTTGTCTGTCTTCTTACATGCCCATACAGGAGCCCTTTGATAGTCAAGTATCATTAATCTTTTTTAACTTCTAGTGCCTAGGACAGCCCTTGGTACATATCTAGGAATTAACATATGAGATGAATTAAGTGCACTCCTAGAATTGAGGTCTTCTACTTGCCTTGATATAGGCAGTTGGTGATGGCAAAACACTTCCTAGTTCTTTTGAGGTAGAGCAAATAGCCATCACTTATTAGTTATTTATAAGATATACTTTCAGAAACAGGTTAAACATAATACCGGAGCTATTGTCAAATGTTTACAAAGAGGAATAGTGAGGCATGAAGATAATATGATATTAAAAGTAACAAGTTACTACTTGAATGGGACATGAGATATATTGTAGGTTTTTGTAAATATTTGCCCCTTTTTTCTACTAAAAAAGGGCTTAATGATAAAGATATGAAGTATTAGTATTTAATATCTACTTAGTACTATATGGCACATCTAATTAAACACTGGACTTATATATAACAAAGCAATTGTAAGCAGTGCTTTGAACTTTATAGCTTCATTACATGTATATAGGACTTAACAAAGTTCTGTTTACTGCAGGGTCAAAAATGCAGGAAGGAACAAGCGGAATGGTTAAAACACGCAGGAGAGGTCAGGTTCTCGTGATCCCTCCAGTAGGCACTATAATACAAGCAGACCCTCCACTTGTCCAAACCACAGGCAGATGTCATTACTCAACAAGATCTTAGCTAGCAAGTCTTTCGTGGGTGGTATTTGTTGAAGGTTGAAAATATTTTCAATTTGGTACCTATAAACCAATTATTCTTTGATAGACCTGCATTTCTTAAAAAGAGTTTGAATTCTAGGACAAGCTCAGTCTCAGGAAGTTTGTATGTTTTAGAGCAAAATCTGTGAAATGTGTTCTACATGAGTTTCTTAATTTGCAATATTTGGGACCAACCTTATATCACCATGAGGAGGGTTACACATTTCTCCATAAGGCTGTGAGCCACTGGAGGGCAGAGATAGTATACTTGTCTCTTATGCACTATAGTACTTGGCATGTATAATACTGTAGCAGTAATTTCTATTTATTGAACATTCACTTAATGGCCAGTAATTATATTAATTTAATAATATCAAAATGTTAATAAATTAAATTCTATTTATTTTAGGCATGCCTCTAGGCACTTTAAACACATTACAGTGTTTGATGCTTATACTAACTTTGCAAGGTAGATTTATTATCTCCATTTTAAAGGGGGAGAACTAGACTCAGTAGGTTTAGGAATCTTACTAGAAAGTGGCAGAGCCAAATTTCAAGGTGAGATTTGTCAGATTCTACTCGGTCTGTTTCCTTTCTTACATGGGGTCTGTACTCAATAAATGTTGAATGAATGAATGGTCTTCTTTAAAATCTTTATAAACTATGTGACAATTGCCTGGTACGCATTTAATTTTAAGCGACTAATGGAACCTTAAAACTTTAAGGAATTATTGACATGTTCTAAAATAGACATTTTGTTTCTAATAGCACAACAGCAAACACCCAGACATCCCATTCATTCATAAGCTTTGGGCATGTTCCAAAGATTCTGATACACCTTGTTTGTTCACATCCCCACACAATGCATTGATTTGCTATCATACACCCATCAGAGAGGGCACTCCTTACTCACACAAGATACCTTCTTTTTACATCACCACTTTGATAAACACATGTTCAACTGAAATCATCTTGAATAAGATTAGGGATATAAAAGTGTGATGAATTGACATGTAATTCTCATCATGATCACAAAGTGCGAAGTGTACAGAATCCTCCTGATCTCTCTAGGCAAAGAATTTTGCCAAACACTCTATAAGTGTCTCATCACCGTTGGAAAGAGTACCTGGAACAGTCTGCAAACTCAGTCATTGACTGCCAAGCTTGAATCACATCTTGAGAGCGAACAAAGAGGAAGTGATTCTGTGTTACATGACGATAATCTAGAATTTTTATATGAGCCTTTATTTTAAGTAAGGTTGAATAAAGCAGTGAACAAAGAGTAAGATTTGTAACTTTCACATACCTTTACTATATGCCAAGAAATACTCACAGTGGTCTACTTGAATTTTCTCTTTTAACCCTCTCGCTTAAGCTTTCTGCGAGGAAAGCACTATTAACTCCATTTTACAGATGAAGACACTGAGCAGAAAGCACAACTTGCCAAGAGTTACATAAGTAGCAAGGAGTGGAGGCAGGACTCAAATCAGCATCTGACTCCAGGGTCCACATTCTTTTTGTTTTTTTTTTTTTTTTTAGCAAATTCTCCCTGTTGTCAGGTCATTAACTCTTCTTTTTTTTTTTTTAATTTATTTATTATTTATTTTTGGCTGTGTTGGGTCTTCGTTTCTGTGCGAGGGCTTTCTCTAGTTGTGGCAAGCGGGGCTACTCTTCATTGCGGTGCGTGGGCCTCTCACTATCGCGGCCCCTCTTGTTGCGGGGCACAGGCTCCAGACGCACAGGCTCAGTAGTTGTGGCTCACAGGCCTTGTGGCTCACAGGCCTAGTTGCTCCGCGGCATGGGGGATCTTCCCAGACCAGGGCTCGAACCCATGCCCCCTGCATTGGCAGGCAGATTCTCAACCACTGCGCCACCAGGGAAGCCCCAGGGTCCACATTCTTAACTTCTTTTGAAACTGCTTTTGAGAAGTCTTCCTTGGCTCAAGGATTAAGAAACTTTGACCCAGTATAGGATGTCTGTGAACATCTAAAATTTAACATGTTCAACACTATTTCCTCTCCACTGCACCATCCTGGCCCTAATTGTCTCTCCTCTTCTTCCTTTATCCTTTATTTCTTTTCACATAGTTCCCAGACTTGAAACATTGGCATCTCTCAATTGCCTAATGTTTAATTTGTTACCAAGCTCTGTGATTTCTTTTTGCAATGTGCTGTGAATCTATTTCTGACTTTTCCCACTTAATTTCCACTACTTCAGTTCAGAGCTCATTACTGCTCATCTAAGCACTTGTAGTCATTTTCTGACTAGTTCTCCCACCTCCTTGTTGTTATTATTATGATTATCAGCACATCCTATTATTATTCTAAGATTTATCCTAAAGCTAACCTGTGATGATTCTTGTCCCCTGATTTTTAAAAACAATTCTTTCATCTCTTTTGCATATAGAATTATGTCCAAATTTCTCACCTAAGGCTGTGGGGAGATGAATTGAGAACCGCCCCCCCCAGCTACTATCAGAAAAGACCTGGGGATTTTCCCAGCCATTTTCAAGTAAGGTTGTGGCCCTCCAGTTCAAACAGCAGCCACAGGAAGTAGTCACATGCTTCTTATCATAATAAGTCCTGAGTTTTTATTTCACAAGCAGGGTGGGCGATCAAGGCCCTGTTACAAAAAGAAATATGATATCCTTATAGGAGACTGGACTGTGTTGTTTTTAGAAGAAAATTAATGTTTGTTATAGTGAGATGTGTTTTCCTTTGATGGTAGAGCTTCTTCCCGCACCTTGGGGGAGCAGAGCCACTTACCCTTCTTCAGAGCCTGAAAATCCTAAGCAAAGGAAAGGCTGCTTTAGTATTTGGTTGAAGGTCAAGGATCCAATGCTGGCAAAATACAAAAAGGCAAATAGCTTTCTTTTCTTACTGGAAAAGAGGCGAAGCTTTGAAATGAAAAGGATTAGGATTCCATATAGAGAGAAGTGAGATTGAAAAGCGATTATGAGAGGATTGTCAGAGGGATTTAAAAGATAGACCGTGGCTGGGAACGAGAGAGGTGATCTCCCTCTCCATCATTCTCTACAAGTTTACACTCTTATTCTGATTTCTTTCCTTTTTTCGCCCTTCCCTTCCCTTCTTTTTCCTCCTCCTTCTTCTCTCACTTTTTAGCACCTACCATCTCATAAGTCAGTTTGTCTTATTATTTTCTATCTCCATCTACTAAAATGTAAGCCCCATGAGGACAAGGAACTTGATATTATTCACTGCTCACTCCCTAAAGTCTAGAACAGAGCCTGGCACAAGTTAGTTGCTCAATAAATATGTGCTGAAGGAAGGAAGGAAGGACGGAAGGAAGGCATGAAAGAACCTCAGAAGGGACAAACTATGAACGGTTTTTCCCTATCGTGTGTACTGAAAGGGACTGAGTTGCATTCTGTTTCTCTGTGCTCTTCTGCTTTGGGAAGCTTGCCTGATCTTTTAGGAAGTGAGTTGCTTACACGTGGAAGAATCTCATAAACCTAATATAGAACAAGAGGAGGAAGACACAAGAGAATGCCTACAATATGATTCCATTTATATAAAGTTAAACAGACAAAAGTAAACTATGTTGTTAAAGGATGCTTTCGTGATTGGTAAGACTATTTTTTTAAAAAAGCAAGGAAATGGTTATCAAAACAGGATAATGAGAGTTAGAAAGCAGGTGTGATTGGCTGGGCTGTTTATCAGCCAGTACGTGCCCACGCAGCCCTACAGGTTGATGCTATTCTGACTGTTCTGATGCTAGTCCTCAGTTGATGCTATTCTGACTTTTCCATGAACTTGAAAATATCTTGAAGAATAGTCCCCAGTGAGTTGGTAGGTGTTATGGTTACTCTTATTGCAAAGCACCCCAAAACTTAGCGATATAAAAAACTCATGTTATTATGCTTACAGATTTAGCCAAAGATTATAGGACTAATTAATGGCTAAGCTAGGAATTGAATCAAAGACTCCTGAATTCCAGTAGTTACTTTGTACACTCTGCCCCTTTGCTTTCCTTTCATTGCATTTTTTCCTCTTCATCAAGTATTTTGGTTTTCAGGTAAGCAGGAGAAAGAGGGGAGGCAATTATTATCTCATGTCGTTCATTTACTAGGTAAACTTCAAAGCTGGAGATGGCCTTTGACCTGTCTATTGATTTGTCTGAGAGCTTCCATCTGCCAGCCTCTGCTCAGGCCAATATTTGGTCAAAATGAGGAGAGAACAAAAGAACAAAAAATGAGATAAAGGAAGCAAGTCATCTGAAATATCGACTAAGAGATTATACTATTATACTTATGACAGGAGGAGGGAAGAATGGTGTTTCCTAAATAAACTGGTCAAAGAAAAGCTGTGGGTGAGGTTAGATAAAGTCACATGCACATCCTGGAATTCTAGACCTTTATACAGGGCAGATTCTTGTTTTGATTATGTAAGACATCAATATGACTCATGGTAAAACAAAAGCTAGGATTCCTGTCGGGTTTATCAGCCTTCATGCTGGGAGTGCCCCCTTACTCTGATGTGATGTTGACAGGCTGGCTCTCCCCTCTGTCAGGAGCACAGACACATTCCGTATATGTGGAGTAAAGTCCATACGGTAGGAAGAGGTTCAGAAATGTAAAACAGCGTAGACCAGACTGGCCATTTACACTCAAAGTTTTAGTTGCTGGTTAGCTTTCTTAAAAGTGTATTCTCAAAGTAAAAAGAAACACCCACCCACAAAACACTGCCAGATCCCTTATACTCATGCTAGTTTTTAGTCTCATTTTAAAATTTTCTCACATGCACATTTGTCTACCCAATTAGAAAGCATTGTCATAGAGCATGTGAGATGTTTGTATTTTTTAAAAATTGGAGGCAAAAGGGCAATAATGTCCTAATGCTTTGGGAACTGCTGCAGAGGTAAAGCATCAGAGAATTTGTCCAGACCACCTATTCAGGTTAGTTTATACTTGCCATCGAAAATAAAATTCCAGTGTTTATAAAGTTAAAGGGAATATGAAATGTCTCTTAAAATAATTTTTTTTGGTGTGACTTATACCAACCAAACCTGTGGGTTAACATCGCTGTGTAATTTTTCACAGTAATGACTTCTGAGTCCTCTTCCTTCAGATAGTGTATGAATGGCATTTATTGTTTGCACGTGAAGGGACTTTCCTCACGCTTGTGCCCATCATGCAACATCTCTCGCTCATTTCTGAGTGGCCAGCTGTGCTTTTCTCTGCTCCTGTGCTTTCTTGTACCTCCTTGCTGGCTCCAGGTCCCCCACACATCTCCAGTCCTCTTGACTTCGATGGAGGCAGAGGGCATCTGCATGGGAAAGGCCCAGCTCACATCATCATGCTCTTCTTTCTGGCTCTTCTCTGTGATACGGATTTTAAATGACTTTGAGTGGAAGACATCAATAAAAACCAGGCAATAAGTAGGCTGAAAAAAGAAGAAAAGCCAGAGAGGTCTGGATAATTCATAAATTGTTGTTAATCCATACTGTTGTTAACCACTTCTTTTTTTAAAGGTGGTAGGAGTAGAATTTTACAAGTTAGAAAGTAAAGAATATTTCATTTTGGGTCAACCAAACTGACTGTGAAATCGTCCAGAATCAAATTTAATCTCTCTCTCTTTCTGATTTTTTGTTACATTTTTGCTCATGGTGTTTTTGAAGTGATGTACTAACTATATATAAAATATAATAGTTGAGCTTGATAGCACATATTGTTCCAACAATCTCTAAGGCACCTTATTGTTTACCCAAGGGTTAATTGAATATGATTGTTTTAATTCTTTACTTAAAGAAATAAAAGGTGAAATGATTTACACATGAGGTCATTTTTTTTTTTTTAAAGAGCAGGTGATATACAAGCTGGCTTTTTATTTTTATTTTTATTTATTTAAACACTATTTTATTTATTTATGGCTGTGTTGGGTCTTCGTTTCTGTGCGAGGGCTTTCTCTAGTTGTGGCAAGTGGGGGCCACTCTTCATCGCGGTGCGCGGGGCCTCTCATTATCGCGGCCTCTCCAGACGCGCAGGCTCAGTAATTGTGGCTCACGGGCCTAGTTGCTCCGCGGCATGTGAGATCCTCCCAGACCAGGGCTCGAACCCGTGTCCCCTGCATTGGCAGGCAGATTCTCAACCACTGCGCCACCAGGGAAGCCCCGAGGTCACTTTTTTTGATATGTAATTTGATAACCATTCCTAAAATATCTGGAATTAAAGACAATTATTTTAACAAAGAATTGAGCATCCAGTGTTATATAAAAACTTGTGCAGTGGAATATGTCTACAGGCTAATTAAAGGTACTGAGACATTTTAGACTATCCAGTAATTTTTTTTCATTCTGGCAATTTGGTATATACAGGCCTTATCTGAACCTCCAAATTAACTTTTAGAGCATGAACATAACTTTGCCTGCAGGCAGCCAATCACCAGTATTGCATTAAAAAACAAAAGCAAAAAACAGCTTGTGAGTGTGAAAGGCTGTAGGGAGAAATGGCCAAAATAGATGAGATCATTAGAAAGAATCGAGAGAGTGTAGACATTTGGTAGTTTAAAACTTTAGAAGAAGGGAGCAATCCACATTTCAGTATAAGCTAGGTACTATTTACACAATTGTCCTATTAAAATTGAAATAATATTGTAATTGATCCTTTGCATTTAGGAACTTTATTATGGAATAAATTAAAAATCAATAATGTGAAGTTCAAGAGAGGGTCATTGCATGAAAATGTTGGTAGTAGTAAAAAGTCCTTCAGTAACTGCCTAAAACACTAAGGTTTACACTAAACTTTGCATTTAGAGATGTAGCTAAGATACAGGCTAAAATGTAAAAATGGTTCTGTGTAAAGAATTCTTGAAACCTAACTCCTGAACAAAATTTTGGGATATTCTTGCAAAAAAACCTGCCTTTCCTCTTACCTAACCCTTACCCTGTAACCCATTTAACCCAAAAGCCAAGTTCCTCTTTGCTGTTCCTCATGGTTAATCTTTCACAGAATCTTTTGGTGAAAAGTGGAGGATTTTTCTGTGAAAGACCATTCAGAGAGAAACAGTACTGCTTTGTTCCTTCCTGTGATTTCCCTCCCCACCAATTTTTTTTTTTTAATTAAATCAAGTGCACTTATTTTTTATCATATGAAGGTTGTACAGCCTGGACTAGATATAAAGCTTCAGAAAGTCCCTTCCAGCCACTGGGACTCTGCTTTCCCTGAATTCTCAGGAGGCCCCTTGATAAGGTGTTTGCTACTGAGATCAGTTGTGTTGTCCTTTTTTTTTCCCCCTTTATTAAAATAAAAATAACTTTATTTTTTGTCTTTATTATGAAGCTTCATAACATTCCTCCTTTTTGTTGCTATAGTTTTGGTTGGCTATGCCAAAGATCAAAGCTGATACATCCATCAACCTTCTGGGATTCTTCTTTTTTTAGGTACCAGGCAAAAACTCCACCGATCCATCTACTCTGCCATTTTATTCTCTTTTTGGGAAATCTTGGTCTGAGAAAGCTCCCTATTATCAGAACATAGATTTTTTTTTTCTTTTTGACAAATTTACTGAGCTGAACTGTCTGTCCATCCCTGAAGGACTTTTAGACTCTCCCTTCTGCTTTTCCACCAGTAGCATGAACATTTTAGCACATAGCCCACAAAGTAAACATATATAGAAGAATTGAGCTCATCAGATATTAGTAAACCATCTGAGAAGAGTTACTTCTAATTTTCTAATAAATAAGCTTGGAATTAAATACAAACTAATGAATATTTTTCTGAGTGATTATTTGTTAGCTTCAATTTGTTTCTGTTTGAATTCATTTTGATTTTTTAAAAAAATTCTCTTTTGGGAATTCCCTGGTGGTCCAGTGGTTAGGACTCTGCTTTCACTGCAAGGGCGCAGGTTCGATCCCTGGTCAGGGAACTAAGATCCCGCAAGCCTTGTGGCATGGCCAAAAATTAAAAAAAAATTTTTTTAATTAAAAAAAATTCTCTTTTCATTTAATTTTGAATAGGCAATATGTGCATATGATTCAAAACAGAAAATTATATTAAAAACACATATTCAGAGAAGTCTCATTCCCATTTACCCATTTCCATCCATACACATAGGTAATCTTTGCCATTAGTTTCTGGTTAATTTTTACTGTGTTTCTTTTTGCAAAAATTAGCAAAAATGTATATGTTTATGTATATTATATATATTATTTTTTTATACAAAAGGTGGCATAGTGTATACATTCTTTTTTTTTTTAGTGTATACATTCTTTTGCTCTTTAACAATAATAGCAGTTCATTGAGATCTTTCTTGTTTTTTGTTAGTTTCTGCATAGTACTCCATTATGTAAATTTTTTTTTTCATTATGTAAATATTTTTGATAAAATTATCCCAAAATAAAACTTACAATGATGAAAACTTAAACATCATAAAATTTGATAAAGATTAAAAATCTGTGGAAGAAGGATGTTGGGAAAGATTAGATAAAATTAGAGTTAGTGGAAATACTCGTCGTTAAATAAAAGAGCTATAATTTTACATGATGTTTTATTAATCACTAAAATCTGATACCAGAATCAAATCTTTTTGACAAAATTTAAATATGTCAAATTCAGTGAGGGGAAATTGGGTTTGTTAGAAGAGCTGCCAGAGAAAAATCACAATGGGGGAATCTATAATTGGGAAAATACAATGTTCTCAAGAAATTCAATAGAACAATCATAGCTTCAGAGTAATATATAAGTTGGAAAGAGTCAATCACAATAAAAGTAATTTTAGTTACATTAAAGATAAAAATGAAAAAAAATTAACTGCATTGTATATAAAATTGATCAAAGAATCAAGTTGGCTTAATGGAATAAGCTCTAGAAAATATTTTCTTAATGAAAATCAGTGATGTTTGTATAATTCTGCTTAAAATACTTTACCTACTAACTAGGACCGAACTACATACTGGGGCATAAAGTGGTATCAAAACATACCATACTAACATGTCCTGGGCTTTTTTCCTATAAGTTCTGCCCTTGATTTCTTTTCATCTCCTCTTCCCTTTTCTGTCTTTGAGAGTCTTTGATGTTTCATTTCAGAGCTGCTTAACTATGGATCGACTAGTCTTTTCTGTGAGGCATGTCTTTCTCCCTTCCACTTCCTAACAACTCAAAGCCTCTTTGCTCTTCAAGCCCTTGGTGTCATCAAGTAGGTTGGACCCCCCTTCCTTCCTGCTGTCCTCATCGAGTCACAAATCATCTTTGCTGACATTTGCATACTTCAAATATCCGTTAACATACTGAAGAGAGCAACCAGCCTTCCCTGCAAGTGCCCTTACTACCTTCCTTTAAAACTTACCCTGACATTTCTGGCTCCCTGTCTCCTCTCTCTTCCCTAACCTAAATTCTTGATTCCTCAAGGCATGTTTAGTCTGGCTGGGTCCAATCTTATTCTTGACTGGGGGAACTCCAGAATCCCTTGGTGAGGCGTTCCAGCAATTAAGCATCTCACTAATTCTGCTGCCATTTCCAAATTGGCACTGTGCCCTAACTTGGTGATCATATTTAGGCTTGTGCTTTTTTTTTTTGGCTGTGTTGTGTCTTTGTTGCTGCGTGTGGGCTTTATCTAGTTGCAGCGAGCAGGGGCTACTCTTCATTGCGGTGCATGGGCTTCTCATTGCGGTGGCTTCTCTTGTTGCAGAGTATGGGCTCCAGGTGCGCGGGCTTCAGTAGTTGCAGCATGCGGGCCCAGTAGTTGTGGCACGCAGGCCCTAGAGTGCGCAGGCTTCAGTAGTCGTGTAGTTGTGGCTGTGGGCTCAGTAGTTGTGGCTCGCGGGCTCTAGAGCTCAGGCTCAGTAGTTGTGGCGCATGGGCTTAGTTGCTCCGTGGCATGTGGAATCATCCCGGACCAGGGAGTGAACCTGTGTCCCCTGCATTGGCAGGCGGATTCTTTTTTTTTTTTTTTTTTTTTAAGAATTTTTTTTTTTAACGCATTGTTTACTTTGTTTATTTATTTATTTTTGGCTGTGTTGGGTCTTCGTTTCTGTTCGAGGGCTTTTTCTAGTTGTGGCAAGCGGGGGCCACTCTTCATCGCGGTGCGCGGGCCTCTCACTATCGCGGCCTCTCTTGTTGCGGAGCACAGGCTCCAGACGCGCAGGCTCAGCAGCTGTGGCTCACGGGCCTAGTTGCTCCGTGGCATGTGGGATCCTCCCAGACCAGGGCTCGAACCCGTGTCCTCTGGCAGGCGGATTCTTAACCACTGCGCCACCAGGGAAGTCCTAGGCTTGTGCTTTGATAAACCCTCCATCTTGTACCCTACTTCCAGACTCTGTATTCCTGTCTTCTCACTTCTGCCTGAATTTCTGTTTTGATAGCCTGTTTGTTACTCCTGTTTCACTATGACTTCATTGTCAGTCTTTGTGAGGGCATGGAATTCTACCCTTGAATTCAAGCCTCAGGTCTGGGACTCTGTATCCTGTTTCCAGAACTTCCTGATGCCCATCAGCTACCTGCCTGACTAGACCTCTGAATATGACCTGCTCCAGACCACCCATCTCTAGGCTCCTCCTGTCTACTGCAACACCCATCCTGTATCTCATGTTGAGACTCCCATGGAATTGACCACTTGACTAGAACCCCCCCATCCCCCCACAATTTTCTTCAGATAGAATGTAGGTCAGGTTATGCTTCTTTCCATTCCTGGACACTGGTTCTATGCTGTAGCATCTGCTCAATTCTAGGAAGTAATTTCTTATCCAAGTCTCAGGTTAAGCCTTCATTCCAAATTCCCATTTTGAGAAAACCTTTAACATATTTAAATACCTACATAAACATTTTATTATATCATTATCCACTCTTTTTTGGGGTTTAGCCATTAATGCTTATTCCCTTTTGGGAAAGACTTTTTTGATGTTTTGTTTGTTCTACGATGCTCTTAAATATCCTTAAAATAACAAATAATTTACCTGCTATTTACATTTGTCCAAAGATTTCGTATCATCACTTTTCCTAAAATAGAAAGGTTGTCCATGATTTACTGAAAACTTGCTATGTGCCAGAGCATGTGGGAACAAAGATAATAAATAAAATGTAGTTATTCTATTTAAGGAGCTTACACACTGCACAATTAAAATACAGTATGATAAAAGTTCCATCAGGTGGGGTATGTGAAAAACTCTGGGAGCACAGAGGTAAGCTTGACTTAACCTGCCTTGGCATAAGAGGATCAGGGGTTGCTTCATAGCTTATTTGAGCTGGTTCCTTAAGGATGAGTAAGAGTTTACCATAGAGAACAAAGCTATGCTTGGCAGAAGAAACAGGACCAGAGCATGGCCTGTTCCACTGGAGGAAGTATGAATAATTCGGGTGGACCCATTGTAAGCTCTGTTGAAGGGGGAGGGGCACGAAATATGGCTGGAGAGACAGGTTGGGGACCGCTGGTAAAAAGATCTTACATGCTATGATCAGGAGTTGGGACTTGATTATGCTGGTGATAGGGACCTATCCCTGACAGTTGAGCACTATCTCAGCTGCCTGATGGGGTAATCCAGTCCTTGCCTGGTAAAAAATGTATTCACAGCATTTTAAAGAATCAGCTCTGGAAGTTATATAATGTTGTTATGATTCTTACAAAAGGCAAATACCATTGTAGACTTTATCCCTACAAATCTTTTCTCACATTTTACATACAAATATTATTCCTCACTTTGTGGACACTGTAGAAAACTATTCTTAATATCACTTAATATCAGATTGTCCTGATATCCTGATATTGATTTACTTATTTAAATTTGAATTTTATGGTGAGTATAGAACATTTTTTATGGAAATAGTAACCTTTCATGTGTGTATGTTGGAGAAAGAGGGGGAAGGAGAGAGAGAGAGTTTCCTGGTTTAGCAATGTATGTTTTGTGATTCTTGTTTTAAGACTTCTTCCCTGACTTATTGCTAGGATAAGCTCTCAAAATTTTGTGGCAAGACACTAATAACTTTAATTTTATCATCTAGTTCTATAAAAGGAATTATCTGTCAAATAACCATGAAGCTATTTTTAAAACTCTTCCCTTTCACAAATATTTTTCAACAGCTGTACTCTAGAGAAGCATCAAAAAAGAACTCCCGAGAATGGTTGATTTTCTGCCTTGTTTGTTTGTTCATGTGCATCCTCGTGAAATGCAGCAGGATAGATCATTTATTTGTTCAATATTTTTTAGCATTTAGTATATATCAGGCATTCGGTTAGGTGCTAGGGATGAGGTTTACAAAGATAAAGGTGATTCCCTCCTTTCTGGTGCCATCTTGATATCTATTAGTCACTTCTTCCTCTGTTCTCTCAGCTTGAGGCTGCTTCATTCCTGTGGACTTAGCCCTCTATTCTTCCTCAGAAGACAGTGTTTGAGCCACTGAAATCCATTGCCAGGACCAACCCGAACAGAAAGTACATGGGCTCTTATGTCCTTCCAGAGAGGCTGTAGCCAATAACAGAGGAAGGGGACTTCATCTGAAATTGCTTCTTGCCTGGCTTCCCATTCTCTCTCTTGCTTCCTTGACTCGCTACCAGTTTCTCCTGGGAACACCGGAGGCAGTTTATAACCTGAGACAAGAGCCATGTGCATCAGTCAGAGTTCTCCAGAGAAACAGAACCAATGGGAAATAGATATAGATATACGTATGTATGTATGCATATTATATGTAATCAATTCTTTTTATTCACAATCCACAGTAGTTATATTCTCTTAAGTTGCTGTAAACACTGAATTAGCAGATACTTAACCATTGGTCCTAGAGGAAATACAGGGAGTTCCTGGGGTCACTGGTCCCAACATTTTCATCAACTGATCAATACATAACTTTATGTGTGTTTCTGTTCGAGGACACCATATATGTATATATATATGATTCATTAACACCAAACTCATGGCCAACAGAACTGTAACTCATGCCTGAACGAAGCTTATCTAATACATGTATTTCTCTGTAAGGAACTTCACAACCTTCTTGCACTTAGAAACACTAGATAGCACTTTAGCACTATGCTGGGGGGCATTTTAAACAGCAAAATCAACAAAGAAACATAAAAATACCAAAAAAGTAGCCCTAAATATAAAAAAAGGAAACTTGTTTACAGTATGAGAGCTGAAACAAGAAGACAGAGATTTGACTGACCTCAGGTAGGAATGTGCATACTGGGCAACTCAAAGTTTTTGCTACTCTGTGCACGTCCATGGATAAGTGCAAAAGCACCACAAGTATTGGTTTTGAGATTACTAATAAATTTTAGTGGGTAGGCAAATTATCAACTACAGAATCTATGAATAATGAGGGTCAACTGTATGTATATATATATGTATATACACACACATATATATATGATATGTATTTTTTATATATGTATGTTTATATGTACAATATAACATATATACAATATATAAATATATATGTAATACCTACATATACATACATACATATATAGGCTGGAAACTCAGGCAGGAGTTAATGTTGCAGTCTTGCAGCAGAATTTCTTCCTCAGGAAACCTCAGTTTTTGCTCTTAAGTTCTTCAACTGAGGGTGAAGCCCACCTGCATTACTGAAGGTAATCTCCTTTCTATAAAGTCAACTAACTATAGACGTTACCCACATTTGCAAAATACCTTTACAGCAACACCTTGCTTAGTGTTTGATTGTATAACTGGGGTACTATAACTTAGTCAAGTTGACACAAAAACTAACCTTCACACCCTGCAAACAACTTTAATCTGAAGTTGGTTTCTCCATTCTTAAAAAATTTTTTGGCTACTCAGTCACCAGATATTTTCACTGGCTGTTTCCCTGTAAGGTCTCTTATCCTACCTCCTCCTAGAGACCTTTCTTTTTCCTTTCTTTGGAAGAACAGGATGACTATCATTTTGTTTCTTGGGTTTATGCCCCAGGGCATCACCTTTCATCTCAAGGAGTTTTGCCAATTATTTTCTCACACAGCTGTAAAAAATAATTCAGTTTTAATCTTGTTCTGTCTAGATGGGGGACCAGAAATAAAGGGTTAATGGTAGATTTGAGATGGCTCTTGAAGATTGTATAGGACGGGAGGAGGCTGAGATAGACTGGGTATGATCCAGGTGGAGGGACAAGTGTGAATAAAAGTACGGGGGTGAGATAAGTGCAGAGCATAATCATGGAAGAGAAATCTGGCTAGACATTAAAATTCACGTATGTGAGTAGTGGGAAATGGAAAGGTAGGCATGGTCCATATTGCAGAGATTCTTGAATGGAATGATGAGTGATGAGGAGTTAATTGTATGAACACAGCAGCTCAGGCACTGTGTTTTCATTTTCATTTTTACCTACTCCTACCACGGATCAGCTCCCACCTCCCTGCTTAAAGAATTCCCTTCATGTCCAGCCTGAGCCTCAGTTAAAGCCTTTGAATGCAGGCTCCTGCTGTGAGTGCAGGCTGAGGGTCTAGGAACACTAGATGTAAAGGAAGAGAAAGGTAATAAAATTGAAAAGGAGGATTTGGGAGCTAGCCATTTAATAAATTACTGAAGATATTTACCTCACTTTTCACTTGCCATTTGAGTGAAAAACCAGGAAAAACTCTCATAAGGCAACACCACGTGCAAACATGGCTGTCAGGGGAAGTTGCCGCGGACTGCAGGGAAAAGCATTTGAAAATGTAAAAAACAGCCTTTTCCTCTCCATTTCAGAGAGTGACCCCTAAGAGGGTTGAGTGTATCCTCTGTTCTATTCTCCAGCTTGTGAAATACAGAAATCACAAAGCACTGACTGAAAATGGCTGTTTCCTTTGTTCTCCCTCCTACAGCTAAGGGACTTTGGGAAGTATTTACTGGCAGTTCAAGTGCAAATGGATGTTGAGTAGTTCTCACTTTCCAGAAAAAAACCTCAAACAAGTTGCCTCCAGGTGCATCCCAAATGGCGTGTTGATTGACTCGGTTCAAAACGAAATTAGGGATGTAAATGTGTTTGAGAAATTATTACCCAAATCACAACATCCTCTTCAGACAGTTGTTAGATTGAATACTGAAAAGAACATTAAATATCTTCCAGCAAAAGCCTTTGCCAAAGTATTAACTGATAAACTGGTATGAATTCTCTTCTTGCCCTCTGAGAAAAAGATCTTCCTTGCCTTTGATATTAATTCAGGTTGTTTGCATGTATAATTCAGACACATTTTGTAGGTGGCCTTCTGTCAAAATGTCATGAGATCTCATATATAGAATTACTAATACTTGAAGTGATGTAATGAGTATTAAAATTATTGGCCAAGACAGCTGTCACTAGTATCTTAAAGCAGATGGGTGCAGATACTCCAGAGTGAATATCCTCAACTTAAAATGACAGTAACAAAAATATTTTTCGTTTGTACATTAGTTAACCTTTTCAAAAAGTTTTTACTCTTATTGTCTTTTTTATGGAGACCTAAAACACACCTGAAGTTTCCCTTGATCAAAGATTTCTGTCTTATTAATTGGTTGATTCACTCATTATATAAATAAAGGTCAGTTATTGTCAGACCCTAGAGATATGGCAGTGAACAAGACAGTCAAGACAGGATGCTATTTCTGTGGAGTTTAAATTCCACTGTGGGGAGACAGACAATATGAATTAAACAAATGTGTAAGTACGTCTCAGAACCTGAGCTTTAGCTCCCCCCCTTCTACCATTAAATCTACCATTGAAGATTAATTTCATAAAACAACATCATCCATCATTTAAAATTATTGCTGTTTATTTGATGGAGTTTCAGCAGTAATTTTGTAACACACATGTGTGGAGTTAGAAAGAATGTAGAGGAATTTTTTCTGATAAGCATCTAGTAAGTTGGACTTTCCTGTGCTCGCTCAAGGATGGTTAATGGATAATTCTGGAAAGATAATGCTGTTATTTTACTATTACGTGAGCAACCCTTTTATGATGCTTTGTTCTTGCAGATTTCCAGAGACCAAGGATCATGTATAAAAGTCCATAAACAACAACAAAAAATCTGTATTGATCTGCAGTGCATTCATTTGGTCAGTGAACCAAAATTATATATTGCAAACCTTTGTAAACAATGTCCTGTAACTAATGACTGTTCTTTTCAGTACTCAACCAAGTGAAAAAAACCCATTACCAGTTCTTATTTAGACTGAGTCTCTCTCTCTCTCTCTCTCTCTCTGTGTCTCTCTGTCTCTCACCTTTGTTGCTCAACAGTCTCTCAAGAACCACAAGATGAAGGCAGGAGGTCAGCATCCACAGGGCAGGGCCATCTCTGGCCTGAACCCCTTACTCCATTTGTTGGGACTCTGTCTAACCCCTTTCCAGGGATAATATACTTTTTTTTTTTTTTTGGTAAAAGAATGAATAAATGCATACCAAGAACTGAGATTTGGCTGTACAAGTAATTGAACAGATTGAGGTCAGAGGGCAAACCTTCTTAGAGTAAACCAAACAGCAATCCATTTAAATGAAGAGCCTGCTGTATATTCCTATATGTAAATGTCACACCAAGCCCATACCTCTGATTTGGTCTTTGTGCTGATGCAACTTTCCAGCTACTAGAGTTGGGAGAGAGAGACTCAACCTGTCCGAGAACTAATAATGGACTTTTTTTTCATTTGACTGAGTTCTGAAAATTACAGAATTATAGTTATTAGTAACAGGACACTATTTAGAAAGAATTGCATTTTAATAAAATTTTCAAATATACATTCCCCCCCCCCCCCACTATATCATAGAGTGTTTAAATTGTACATTTTGGTCTATATTCCCCCTCTTTGGAAAGAATAGCAAATTGTACTTTTGTAGAAAAAAAAACCCCAAAACAAAAACACTGGACTTGGAGGCTGAAGATTAGGTTATACAATTTAATAATTCTGTGGCTTCTGGCAAGTCACTTCACATCTCTGGGCCGTAGTTTTTCTCATCTGTAAAACGATAGGGATCCTTAGATGATCTCTAAGCTGCCTTTCAATCTTCTTAAGTCGAACTATGCTGGCCTCCCAGATTCTGTCTCCATCTGAAATCCACTTCCTCCTTGTCCTCTCTTATTAGGTATGACGGTTGTCCTCGCATGAATTATAGAACTACCCATACTATGAGAGGGGAGAAAAACATATTTTTATTAATTATTTGGCCTATTTCTGTGAATATATTGTGTTTATATAGTATTTTTGTTGAAAATTATTTTCATATGGAACAACTGTATGGGAATGCTGGAGAAAATGCAAAGTTCATTTAAAATCAATTCCAAGTACATTTTGTTTTTCTCACTGTCTCCACATATTTGTTGCATGGAAAATTCTTTCCGTGACTGCATTCCAGAGACAGATATCAATGAACAATTCTGAAATGATTTTTTAAAATAAATTGGAGCTGATCCTCAGGTAAAGAAATGCTTCCATTTTTCATGACTGCACTCATGCCTAGACTCTATCATGGAGAATTCCCTTCTAATGATCTTTTCCTTGTGCCCTGCCTGCTCCCATGTTTCTCAGGTCTGGTTGTTCTCGGCTCGTAACCACTTCTACCTTTTTGCCTAAATTCAGACTGCTGACCTCTTGGTGAATCTACCAGTCTCTTCATTTACAACAAATCTTGTTGTGAAGCTGTACATATATTTAAAAGTTTTTTAATTTTTAATTCACTTGTTTTTTGATGTACAGTAAGTTCTAATAGATACATAGCCATATATAACCAACACTGCAATCAGGAACAGTGCCCTTACACCAAAAATTTCCTTGAGCTGTCCCTTTGTTGTCAGACCCTTCCTTCAGCCCTAACCCTTGACAAAACTGATTTGTTTCTGCATCATGAAGTCTTGCATTTTCCAGAATGTCATATAATTGGAATAATATAGTATTAAACTCATAATGTGTTTGAGATTCATTTCTTTTGGTGCATGTACCAATACTTCGCCCCTTCTTATCGCTGAGTAGTATTCCACCACATGGATGTACCTTGGTTTGTTTGTCTGTTCACTTGCTGAAAGGGCATCCGGGTTGTTTCTAATTTTTGGAAATTATAAATAATGTGCTACAAAATTCATGTACAGGTTTTTGTGTGAATATAAGCTTTCATTTCTCTTGAGTAAATGCTGATACCTATGAGTGGAATTGCTGGGTTGTGTGGTAAGTAGTATATGTTTAATGTTATTAGAAACTGTCAAACTGTTTTACAGAGTTGGCTGTACCATTTTGCATGCCCATGAGCGATGTTATAAGAGTTGCAGAAACTCTTCTGATGATACTTAGTATGAGCCAGGGTTGGGTTTTTTAGGCATCCTAGTAGGTGTTTAGTGAGGTGTACCTTCTTTTTTTACCATAAGGATGTCTTTAATATTATGAAACAAAATACTTATCATTCCAACTTGATGTATTTGCACTTGTATTAAATCACCAGTATCTGGAGCAGTCCCAAGGACCCTGAGTAGGTATTTGACTTACTTCTGGTCAGCCAAGATGATGTGTAAAACAGATGCATCCCACAACAAAGACAGGCTCCAACAATGATAAACTACACATCTTGAGCTATAGAAAGCAAATGTATAGTTTTAGACTAGCTCTCTTGCCACTGTAGCCCACTACCAAGGGTTCAGAAATAACTGAAAACTTCTCAGATCACACTACTACACAATTAGGGAATATTTAAGATAATAAGAAAGAGACATTTATTTATAGCACAAGTTAAAATATAGGACTGCCAAGTTTAGCATCAGACACATGACACCTTTAGTCCTATTTTTAATAAGAATTACATCTGAATCCTTTCTTGGAATTTTCCTCTTGCCTGCTATCTGTTGACTACACGGAACTCCTGGTCTTTGAAGTGAGCGAGCCTCAGATTTATGGTGTCCTAGGTGCACATTGGAATAGCTAATATCCTCACCATGGCTTTTGTCCTCATAGCATCTCAAAATCTTACTGACTTTCTCCATTACTAGACTAGCCTGGCACTCTTAGATTGCCCTATCTTGAGGCTGCTTAGAACCTGGTATAGCTAGGTTACATCTTAGGTCGAGGTTGGGTCCTCAAGTTGGCAAGAAAGGAAAAACTACCGATTAGTCAGCGTTTCTACCAAAACTCCTTTAGGATGATGCCAGCTGGAGGCCACCAAACCGTCTTGCAGCTGAGCTTGGCTCAGCCAGTATTTCCTCTAGCTTTGGAACACATTGCTTTATCTTCCCTTGAGCACCAGAGGAAGGAGTTTGCTTCTGTTTAGGGGCCATGTTATACGAAAACTATCTGTGGTGTCTGAGTAGCAGAATTCTATTTAGTGCATCTGATTATCACACTATGCAAAGCTCAGAGGAGCTGACATAAACTGAGAGAACAGATTCATGTCTCCTACTTTTACTCATCTTGGTATACACTCAGCATTTTGAGAGAGATGGCAGGTGGGATTTCTGGCTCCATCTTAATTGTTATTTTTCTGTCTTTCCTGCTACCTTTTGCCCACCTTCCCAAGGTATACAGTTGAATTTCCACAAGAAAAATTTTAAATGTTGATAATGCTACTTTTCTGTACTGGCAGTGTGGTAGCTGGCTACTGTATTTTTTCCATTTCTTCACAATGAAATGGGGAAAAGTTGATGGCTTTCACATACCTCTTAATATGTAGTGGCAAATTTGGCCAGCCCTATTCCTGTCCCGGCGGTGCCCCCTGCAAGTGCCACAGTTGATGAGCCCGCCCACAGAGCAGCCATACCCAGCACTGGTCTTGCACTAGTGAGAGACATTCTCTGCTGCTGCTTCTAGCCTAAAGCTATAGAGTTCCCCTCCCGAGGTTATAAATGCTCAGGCAGATTATAGAGTTGAGCTCATTAACATCTGGCTTTAGAGCAGTGGTGGTAACAGAATATGATATGTTATTACTTCCATTTTCATTTTCTGAAATGACTGGCCATTTCTCATCGGCGATACATTGGATCTTTTGGACATGTTTTTAATGCAGTTAACTTCACAGAAGTAAAAATGCCAACAAAATTTCCAAAATACGGCAATGCAAATTTCCAAGTCTGGTTTAATAATACAAAATAACTGCTGTTTATGTGTAATAAACAACAGCATGTAAAAGGAGGTGAGACTCATAAATGCATTGAATAAGCTATTTTTAAAATAGGTAAAAGATGTTAAAAAAATAATAAAAAAATAAAATAGGTAAATAAAAAATTAAAAATTGTTAGCACAGAACCTTACATAGTAGGCATTCATTAAATATTATTCCCTTTTGTTTTCTTTCATTTTTAACCCTCCATATTTAGAAGATGGGTTTTGTTAAAGGCCTGTTGATGGCAAAAAGGGGAAAAAAGTGCTTAGGTAAGAAGAGTTAGTCCTTGTATCACCCATTTCCTTATTTATTTTGGGAAGGTAGTGAGGCACAACAGAAATATTATGAATCAGACAAACCTATATTGAAATCCTAGCTAGCTGTGTGACCTTAGGCAAACTATTTAATTTTCTGAGTGTCAGTTTCTCTTTCTTAGAATAAGAGAATATTCTGAATATTCAAGGCAGTGGATAATAATATTCTTGCAAAATCGTCGTAACAGTTTAGGATGAGGTCATTGAATTTGTTTAGCTTTGATTCCAAGCAACCTTCTAACTGTGTAATTTCATAGGTAGGTCTTCTAGAGGGAGATCTTGTGGCGAGCACATGGGCTCTGGAACTTCTCTGTCATTTCTCAGTGTAAACCAATGATTCTCACTTACCTAACCATGTTGCTTTACCATAGAAAAACAATACACCATTTTTGCAGACATAGGCATCCTGGCCACCAGTGCAGTGAGTCTCATACTAAATTATTATACCTCATCTCATGAGTGTGATGGAGTTTCACTCCTCCCAAAGATGAACCTGCTTTTTATGTGCTTTTATGTGAGATGAAATTTTGAGCCTGTAAAGTCGGACACTAGAAGCTGAAGGTTATACATTTCACATGGTGAGGAATGTTACCCAGGGAGACCTGGACAGAATGGGCAAACCTCTCTCCAGACTACTCTGCTTCTGTGTACCCATTAAAATTTAAATTTAATCATTATTAAAGTCATGACTGGACATAATTTAAAAATAAAAATAGTACTTATAATGAAAAACTCCCAATTCCTGCTACTCAGAGGCAACCGCTTTCAACTCTAAGCTGTTTCTTCTGCTATTCCTGCTCTAACTGGGACTGGCTACTCCAAAGCTGGCAGCACAGCTGTCCTCCTAGGACTTTCTTTCCTCAAACTCCGTTGGAGGCTGCGTACCTCTCTCCTGCCTGGTGCTTTCTGTTTCCTTCAGTGCACATCTTTTTCCTGATGTACTCCTCTATTTTGAAGAAGCACATCCTTCAGTAGTTTCCTGAGAAAGGGTTCATGGCAGGTACCTTTATTTTTTATTTATTTTTTGCTTAGTTTCACTGAGGTATAACTGACATATAATACTATGTTAGTTTCAGGTGTACAGCATAATGATTTATATGTACTGTGAAATGATCACCACAATAAATCTAGTTAATATCCATGATCATACATAGTTACAAAATTGTTTTATAATTTTTTAATTTATATTTTGAATCCCTGTCATTCATAAAGTTTATATCATGTGCTTCAATGTGGGATTTATCAGTGGGTCCCTTAAATTTAGAAATATATGCCTTTCAATTCTGGAAAATATTCTCATTTTATCCTGTGGTAATTTCCTGTCATCTGTTTTCTCTGCTCTTTATTTCTGGAACTATTATTATTTAGATGCTGGAGTTCCTGGATTGATTCAATAAATAAAAAAATTTCCCCAATTCTAATATCTATGTATTTTATTTTTACTTTCTATTTTATTTTTTAATACTTCCACTTGAAAGGGCTCAGAATATGCACTCCAAAATATGCCAATTTGGCATATTGACTTTTTTGAGTTGAAGGCACTTGAAAAACAACAGGTGCAAGAAAGGCTCTCTACCTCCCCTTTTCTTCTTAAAAACAGGGGATAAAACTCCCATGTGAATGATATGCTCCCTGAATCTGGAGGAAAAGAACATTCTTATAACCAGAGACAGAGTAGAGGCTGAGAAGAATCTATACAAATAAACCTTGTTAAAATAACCCTTATCTTCCTTTAACCTCTTTATATATTTTAGTTACTTTTTTTCATAATAACTGTCTTTGTTCAACCTAGTATGTAAACGCTTAGACCTAACCACTTTGGGTCTTTATCTTCCTGTGAAGGCTTCCATGTACATGTTAAAATAAAATTTGTATGCTTTTCTCCTATTAACCTCTCTATGTCAACTTAGTTCTCAGGCCTAGCACTAAGAGAAGGGAGGAAAAACTTTGCTTCCCCTACATGTTGAAAGGTTTACTTCTGCACTGTATTTTTTTTTTCTTCATCACTGCATTCTATTTTTAATTTTCTTTGTTTTTTTTTTTGCAGTAAAACATCCTTTGCTTGTTTTATGAATGTTGTTACCTTCTTTTAGATGTTGCAGCACCTGTTCTTACCTAACAAAATTAATTTAAATGTTTTAGAGTTTCCTTCTGTTTCCTTCCTTATTTTTGCTTCCTCTGTATTTCCTTTTCCTGTTTGTTCAATCTCTGCCTTTTATGTTACACCTTCCCTTCATTGCCTGGCGGTTTCTGGTTGTTCATTTTTAAAGAATACATTGTTGACAGCTCTGTTTCTAGACACGGTTGGCCAATTTGCAGACCTTGCCGCAGGGTGATAGGATATGAGGCCTAGCTGTCTCACCAGGATACTCTCAAAATCATTTCTGAAGTCTTTTCTTTTGGGTGGGTTGGTTTCTTCAGAAAGAAAGTCTCCAATTTCCTACCTAATGATGTAAAATTGGCTGAACACATTTTGGGAGTCCAGCAGGGGAAAGGTGGTGGTAAAGGGAGTGGAGGGGATGGGCAACAGATTTTATCAGGCCCTAAAAGTTAAGAGCTGTTTGGAGAATGAGCCAGAATTATTCATTCTAGCATCCCTGAATGAATCATCTGGCACAGCTAGATGTCTTACATATTGTGACACAGAAATGTGTGGGAAGTTTGGCTGGGATATTTGTCACACTATTATTTGTTAGGGTTGATTTGAGTATTTGCTTGATGTTCCATGTATATCCCTTTGAAAACTGAAAGAGGATGGATGGCCTTCACCAGTGGATCAAAGACTGCTCTTTGATCACAGTGACTACATTGCTGAGCCTCCAGCTATAAGATAGAAGATGAAGTAGTCAACATATGTATAAAGTTCTTAAAATAGTTACTCATACAGAAACTGTTATTATATTCATAGTTATCAATGATTTAAACCAATTTGTTAATCAAACAAATGTCTTTTGAGCCTACAGTTTTGCTGAAGTGGTCCTTACTTTGAGTAATACCCTACCCTCAAGAAGCATACATTATAGGAGAGACACATGAAAAATTGATAAGTTAAATAATTAGATTCACAATAGCATAAGAACTAATAAAATACATAGGAATACATTTAACCAAGCAGGGGAAAGATTTGTACACTGAAAACTACAAGTCACTGATGAAAGAAATTAAAGACACAAGTAAATGGAAAAATGTCCTAATTCATGGATCAGAAGAATTAATATTGTTAAAATGTCCATACTACCCAAAGCCATTTATAGATTCAGTGCAATCCCTATCAAAATTCCAGTGACATTTTTAACAGAAATAGGAAAAAAATTCATATGAAACCACAGAAGACCCCAAATAGCCAAAACCATCTTGAAAAAGAAGAACAAAGCTGGAGGCATCACACTTTTGATTTCAAACTTAATTACAAAGCTATAGTAATCGAAACAGTATGATGCTGGCATGAAAATAGACACATAGATCAATGGAACAGAATCAAGAGCCCAGAAATAAACACACACATATACAGTTAACTAATATTTGACAGTGGAGCTAAGAAGGCTCAGTGGGGGAAAGGATAGTCTCTTTAATAAATGGTGCTGGGAAAACTGGATAACCACATGCAGAAAATGAAATTGGACCCATATATTGCGTCATTCACAAAAATTAACTTGGAACGGATAAATGACTTAAATGTAAGGCCAGAAACCATAAAACTACTAGAAGAAAACATAGCTAAAAATCTCCTCGATTTTGGTCTTGGCAACAGTTTTTTGGTTGTGACACCAAAAGTGTAAGTAACAAAAGCAAAAATAAACAAGTGGGATTACAGCAAACTAAAAAAACTTCAGTACAGCAAAATAAAAAGGCAACCTACAGAATGGAAGAAAATATTTGCTAACCATTTAACTGATGAGGGGTTAATGTCCAAAATATATAAGAAGCTCATACAACTCAATGGCAAAAAACCAATCCAATTTAAGAATGGGCAGAGGAACCGAATAGACATTTTTCCAAAGAAGATATACCAACGACCAACAGATACATGAAAAGATGCTCAATTTCACTAATCATCAAGGTTATGCAAATTAAAGCCACAATGAGACATCATCTCACCTGTTAGTATGGCTATTATCATAAAAATAAGAGATAACAAGTGTTAGTGAGGCTGTGGAGAAAAGGAAACCCTTGTGCATTGTTGGTGGCAATGAAGGTACATTGGAAAACAGTATGGAGGTTCCCCAAAGAGTTAAAAATAGAACTACTGTATGATCCAGCAGTCCCACTTCTAGGTGTATATCTGAAGGAGATGAAATCACTATCTCAAAGAGATATCTGCACCCCCAGTTCATTGCAGCATTATTCTCAATAGCCGTGATGACATGGGAACAACCTAAATGTCTATCAACAGATGAACGGATAAAGAAAATGTGATATGTATACATACACACACACAATGGAATATTATTCAGCTGATAAAAAAGAAGGAAATCCTGCCATATGCAGTAATAGGGATGGACCTTGAGGGCATTATGCTAAGTGACATAATTCAGACAGAGAAAGACAAATACTGTATGTTCTCACATGTGGAATCTAAAAAATCTAAACTCAAAGAAACAGGGAGTAGAATGGTGGTTGCCAGAGGCTTGGAGATGGGAGAAATGGGATGTTCGTCAAAGGGTACAAACTTCCAGCTATAAGATAAATAAGTTCTGGGGATTTAATGTACAGCACGATGAGGGGATTCATCAAGATGGTGGAGTAGGAGGGCATGGAACTCACCTTCCCCAATAAACACTTAAAAAATACATCCATGAAAAAAAAAAATACATCCATGTATGGAACAATTCTCACTGAAGACTAACTGGAAACTGACAGAAAGACTTTTGTACAGCCAAGGCTGTGAGAAAGATCCACATGAAAGCAATCAGATCAGGACCTGTGCCCTTGGGAGGGGACTCAGAGGAAAAGGGATAATACACAGGCACAGACCCGCCCTGGGGAATGAGTGGTGGAAGCCAAAGATTAGTTCCTTGAGTCTTGGGGTCCTACACAGGGAAGATGAGCCCCCTTGGCTGGTTGGAGGGCTGCGGGAAGCCTGGGCTCCCCTGGTGAGGAGCACAGTCGCACTGGCTTGACCGCTGGTGGGCAGAGGGGGTGAACAGAAGTTTCTCAGGGTCGCCTGAGTGAGTACCCCAGCCCAAGCCGAGTGAACACTCTAGCACCACTCACTCCATGTCACAGCATGGCACTGGATCTAGGGCTGTCAAGACTGGGAAGAAAACTCTGGGATGCAGAGGCAACCTGATTTCAGGACAGAGCCTGCTTGGGGTGGTGATGGCCGTTGTTGGCACTTACTCAAGCAGTGTCTCAGAAGCAGCCCAGAACTCAGATGGCAGCTGCTCCACCACAGCTCACGACCTGATATACACCGAGATTCCATATATACCCACTTGCCCTTCGTTGCAGCTCCACAACAAGCAGTAGAGCATGGGTGGCAGAGGCTAGGGTCAGTGATTGGCTGCGAGGGACAAAGGGGACTTGCACCTGAGGCTACATCTGAGCAGAGCAAGGGAAACAACTACTGGCGCCTGCACAGGCAGCACATTGGAGACAGCTTGAACAGGAGCCGAGAACCCACGTGGACCCCCTTTGCTTCAGCACTTGCCCGCTGTGGAGCATGAGTGCCGGTGCTGGTAAAAGGGAAAGCACACACTTAAAGGAAACAGAACCAGTTTGGATCCAACCCTCAGGGTTTCTGTTCCAGCAACTTGGGATCAGACCCCACCCCTGATAGGTCAGTGACAGCCACTGAGCAGAAGGGATGTCCCACCTCACACCCGGCTCCAGTTGTAGCCCCTCCCTCTCCAGCCCCACTCTCTACCAAGGTGATAGCTGCCAGCACACTCTGAGGAAAGATGCGATTTGCATCCACTTCAAATCTAGCTCCCCCATCAAAGGCACTGGGCACGTGTAGTCTGTGTGGGGATGCTCCCGTATAAGAATACCCCTTCAGGACCATAATAAGTAACTGTTTCACCTAACTTCATAGAGGTGAAGAAAGTTAAGCAAAATGAAAAAGCAGAGGAACTACTCTCAATTGAAAGAGCAAGAGGAAACCGTTGAAAAATAGAAATAAACAATTTACCAGATAAAGAATTCAAAGCATTAGTAATAAGAATCTAACTGAATTAGGGAAAAGAATAGATGAACACAGTAAGAATCTTAGTAAGGAACTAGAAAATATTAAAAAGGCCCAATCAGAAATGAAGAATTCAATGGCTGAAATAAAAAACACACTAGAAGGAATGAATAGCAGACTGAGTGTTACAGAAGAATGCATAAGTGATCTGGAAGATAAAATAATGGAAATCACCCAATCAGAACAGCAAAAAGAAAAACAAAAAAAAAAAGAAAAGAAAACAGTCTAAGAGATCTCTGGGATAACATTAAGCATATCAACATTTGCATTATAAGGGTCCCAGAAGGAGAAGAGAGAGAGAGAAGGGGATCGAAAATGTATTTGAGGAAATTATGGCTGAAAACTTCCCAAACCTGAAGAAGGAACAGTTATCCAGGTAGAGAAAGCACAGAGGGTCCCAAACAATATGAACCCAAACAGGCCCACACTAAGATATATCATAATTAAAGTGGCAAAAGTTTAAAGTTAAAGAGAGAATTGTAAAGGCAGCAAAAGAGTCATATACAAGGGAATCCCCACAGCTGATTTCTCTGCAGACACTTTGCAGGCCAGAAGGGAGATATTCAAAGTGATGAAAGGGAAAAACCTGCAACCTAGGATACTCTACCCAGCAAGATTATCATTTAGAATAGAAGGAGAGATAAAGAACTTCTCAGACAAGCAAAAACTAAGAGTTCATCAATACTAGACATATTCTAAAAGAAATGTTAAAGGGTCTTCTTTAAGTGGAAAAAATGTAAGAATCTATAGAAAAGGGAAAATTCCACCAGGAAAGGCAAATATATAGTAAGGACTGAGGATCAATCACTTAAATAAGGCAGTACAAAGATTAAAAGGCAAAAAATTGTAAAAGTAACTATGACTACAATAAACAGTTGAGGGATAAATATATGAAGATGTAAAATATGACTGCAAAACCACAAATTGTGGGGCAGGGGAGTAAAATGTAGATTTTTTTGAATGTATTTGAACTTAATGTACAGTATGGTGGCTGTAATTAAGAATACTGTACTATATACTTGAGAGTTGTTAAGAGAGTAGATCTTAAATACACACACACACACACACACACGCACACACAATGGTAGTTAGGTGAGGAGGTAGAAGTATTGTTACTGAGCAAGGGCTTACTGCTCAATGAACATAGAAGCCAACACTGTGGCACCAGCTTTTGCGAAAAGAAAGAGCGTTATTGCAAGGTCAACCAACAAGGAGAGAGATTTGAGCCATGCCTCCTGTCTCCTTGCTGGTCAACCTCAAAAT